>NC_092337.1:105427500-105725000 GCF_046630445.1 Rutidosis leptorrhynchoides
AGAAAAATTATCCAATCTTGTTTTACCCATAACTTCTTCATTTTAAATCCGTTTTAAGTGAATCAAATTGCTATGGTTTCATATTGAACTCTATTTTATGAATATAAACAGAAAAAGTATAGGTTTATAGTCGGAAAAATAAGTTACAAGTCATTTTTGTAAAAGTAGTCATTTCAGTCGAAAGAACGACGTCTAGATGACCATTTTAGAAAACATACTTCCACTTTGAGTTTAACCATAATTTTTGGATATAGTTTCATGTTCATAATAAAAATCATTTTCTCAGAATAACAACTTTTAAATCAAAGTTTATCATAGTTTTTAATTAACTAACCCAAAACAGCCCGCGGTGATACTACGACGGCGTAAATCCGGTTTTACGGTGTTTTTCGTGTTTCCGGGTTTTAAATCATTAAGTTAGCATATCATATAGATATAGAACATGTGTTTAGTTGATTTTAAAAGTCAAGTTAGAAGGATTAACTTTTGTTTGCGAACAAGTTTAGAATTAACTAAACTATGTTCTAGTGATTACAAGTTTAAACCTTCGAATAAGATAGCTTTATATGTATGAATCGAATGATGTTATGAACATCATTACTACCTTAAGTTCCTTGGATAAACCTACTGGAAAAGAGAAAAATGGATCTAGCTTCAACGGATCCTTGGATGGCTCGAAGTTCTTGAAGCAGAATCATGACACGAAAACAAGTTCAAGTAAGATCATCACTTGAAATAAGATTGTTATAGTTATAGAAATTGAACCAAAGTTTGAATATGATTATTACCTTGTATTAGAATGATAACCTACTGTAAGAAACAAAGATTTCTTGAGGTTGGATGATCACCTTACAAGATTGGAAGTGAGCTAGCAAACTTGAAAGTATTCTTGATTTTATGTAACTAGAACTTGTAGAATATATGAAGAACACTTAGAACTTGAAGATAGAACTTGAGAGAGATCAATTAGAAGAAGAAAATTGAAGAATGAAAGTGTTTGTAGGTGTTTTTGGTCGTTGGTGTATGGATTAGATATAAAGGATATGTAATTTTGTTTTCATGTAAATAAGTCATGAATGATTACTCATATTTTTGTAATTTTATGAGATATTTCATGCTAGTTTCCAAATGATGGTCCCCACATGTGTTAGGTGACTCACATGGGCTACTAAGAGCTGATCATTGGAGTGTATATACCAATAGTACATACATCTAAAAGCTGTGTATTGTACGAGTACGAATACGGGTGCATACGAGTAGAATTGTTGATGAAACTGAACGAGGATGTAATTGTAAGCATTTTTGTTAAGTAGAAGTATTTTGATAAGTGTATTGAAGTCTTTAAAAAGTGTATAAATACATATTAAAACACTACATGTATATACATTTTAACTGAGTCGTTAAGTCATCGTTAGTCGTTACATGTAAGTGTTGTTTTGAAACCTTTAGGTTAACGATCTTGTTAAATGTTGTTAACCCAATGTTTATAATATCAAATGAGATTTTAAATTATTATATTATCATGATATTATCATGTATGAATATCTCTTAATATGATATATATACATTAAATGTCTTTACAACGATAATCGTTACATATATGTCTCGTTTAAAAATCATTAAGTTAGTAGTCTTGTTTTTACATATGTAGTTCATTGTTAATATAATTAATGATATGTTTATTTATCATAGTATCATGTTAACTATATATATATATCCATATATATGTCATCATATAGTTTTTACAAGTTTTAACGTTCGTGAATCACCGGTCAACTTGGGTGGTCAATTGTCTATATGAAACATATTTCAATTAATCAAGTCTTAACAAGTTTGATTGCTTAACATGTTGGAAACATTTAATCATGTAAATATCAATCTCAATTAATATATATAAACATGTAAAAGTTTGGGTCACTACAGTACCTACCCGTTAAATAAATTTCGTCCCGAAATTTTAAGCTGTAGAAGGTGTTGACGAATCTTCTGGAAATAGATGCGGGTATTTCTTCTTCATCTGATCTTCATGCTCCCAGGTGAACTCGGGTCCTCTACGAGCATTCCATCGAACCTTAACAATTGGCATCTTGTTTTGCTTAAGTCTTTTAACCTCACGATCCATTATTTCGACGGGTTCTTCGATGAATTGAAGTTTTTCGTTGATTTGGATTTCATCTAACGGAATAGTGAGATCTTCTTTAGCAAAAAATTTCTTCAAATTCGAGACGTGGAAAGTGTTATGTACAGCCGCGAGTTGTTGAGGTAACTCAAGTCGGTAAGCTACTGGTCCGACACGATCAATAATCTTGAATGGTCCAGCCTCTCATAAACTTCTTTTCTGGCTGGTTGGTCCAGCTGTGCCAGTAGCTAATGTGATGGCCCCGTCAATACACTTAACGGCTCCGTCACTTGGTCCCACAGCTTGATCGAACTTTAAATGAATTTAATAAACAACATTGCATTCTTTTATTCTAAAGTTTCCCAAAAAGGAAATTTACCAAAATATGTAGTTTAACAAACCCAACATATTAAATAACAAAAGTTGACATAAAATGTTGTCAACCAAACACCCACAAGTTTAATAATTTAAAAAGAGAATGCTAGTTTAATGTTTCATAAATCGTTAATAAAATCTGCCCAAATGCATGCAGACTCTTCTAACACAGCGGAAGCATCAAACAAATCAAGTACCTGTGAAAACATGTGAGTAAACTGTCAACAAAAATGTTGAGTGAATTATAGGTTTAAATAAACGTATAAACTTTAGACCACAAGATTTAAAATGTTAGAAAACATAAAACATTATTCCATTATCAATGAGCTACCTGTAACCACTTAATCCTTTATTTACCCTTGCCAAACACAATATATAAACACCGAACAAGTGTATCTTCAAATAAATACGAAGTACTAACACATTCCGATTATAAATTGCTAGTGCGACTAGCTCGAAATGGGGTTGTCAAATTCGATAGATCTATCCATAGGATTCGCGTTCACCAGTAGAAACCAGTGATTACAGTTACCAGACTAGGGAATATTTTTGTTCAACTCATAATGAATAATTTGACTTTAATTGCCACTTGTGTCTAAACGTAAAACAAAATGCATGTAATCACATCCCAAAAATACTTTAAAAAGTATGAAAAACGGGACTATAACTCACCTTAAAGCAAATGAAGTAACCACAAAAAATGCGAACATCAAGCGAAGTAAAGTGATCAAGAATGACCACAACGCCGACCTATAAATAAAGCAGGTCGATATAAATAACTAACTTAGGTCAATTCTTAGTATGATAGCTATAGTACATTTTGCAAGTAAACATAGAACAACACTTAGTATGCTTCAGTTTGATCAGTACAACGTAAGGATACGTGCTTTCTATTTTTAGAAAGTTTCTATTTTTAGCAGGTTACCATTTTTGGAAAGTTTCTATTTTTGGAAAGTTTTATATTTTAGGAAAGTTTCTATTTTTGGAAAGTTTCCATATTTAGAAAGTTGCTATTTTTGGAAAGTTTATAAGTTAGGAAAGTTTTCTTAATTAGAAAGTCAACAAAAGTCAACTGAAAGTCAAAGTTAACCGAAAGTCAACTTAAAAGTCAACCTTAGTCAAACATAGTCAACATTGAATTTTAAAGTATAAGTTATTGAAACGAACCGACCCAATCCATAGGGACGAATACAATAACATATGATAACATTGCGAGGTACTTGACCTCTATATGATACATTTTACAAACGTTGCATTTATTCTTAAAAGGCAAACTATCATTACATCAATATTTGACATTTTCGTCTAACATTTCATAATATCCAAATGACCTAATCTGTCATTTACTTATTTATATTCTCTATTGAACTCCAATGACTCGAATGCAACGTCTTTGTATCATGGCTTAAAAGGTCCCAAGTAGTATCCTTAACATGAGCTAATGCACAGCGGAAGACTTAATTCATACCTGAGAATAACATGCTTTAAAACGTCAACATAAAGTTGGTGAGATATATAGGTTTGATGCTAGCAGCGTTATAACAATGGAACACAAGATTTCATATATAAACATTTTAATAAAAATATTCTAAGTGGTTGAGCACTTGGTAACCATACTTAACATTTAATCACGTCGCATATTCCCTTTATTATGAAATCTTACTACACCGTACCAAGGTGTAGTCACGAAACGAAGTACTGTGCAACCGTTGAATACTGGTCGTCCAGTCCGGTTGGGGTTGTCAGGCCCGATAGATCTATCAACAGGATTCGCGTTTACAATACCGCTGTAAATATTAGTTACCAAGCTACAGGGAAGTATGCCAGTGGTACAACTCAACGTAGAATATATTTTTCAGTTACTTGTGTCCATAGCGTAAAACATAAAATACATGTATTCTCATCCCGAAATATTTAGAGTTTAAAAGTGGGACTATATACTCACTTTTGTCTTGAAGATATGTAATTTCGACTTGGTCTCCGATTGATATCACGAACCTATCCATATATAATATATCAATACCTTTTCTTTTTAAACAATTGTCACATATATATACTTTTAATACTTTTAATACTTTTAATAATTCCTTAGTCCGTAGTTAGCAGTCCGATGTTAGTAATTCAATTTTAATGGTTCATATTTAGTTGTTTAATAAACCCCCAATGAAATAAATAAAACCCCCATCGTATATGTATTGGTCGAGATTAATCTTGACCCATGGTACCGGTTTTGTCAAATGACGTGTTGCGTACATAAAGTACCGGTGTTGTCAAATGACGTGTTGCGTACAATCATGGGATCTTATGATTAATCTTCTCGTATTGTTTGCGGGTGATCCTGAACCATATAAAATTAAATTATGAGTACATATGTATAAAATATCATGTTACTTTAGGAAGATGTGATTTATTTAATTTTCTCCAATTATTTTCGTGGCTAAACTAGTCTTGGATATCCGATTTTGTTTTGGTCATAATTTCTTCGTTACAACTCCGTTTTCGTTGATTCAACTTTCCACTTCCTTGGATCGAGTCCCTCTTTAAGAATATGAACTGTAAATACCTTAGTTTGTATTCGAAATCATAGGTCATAGGTCAAATTTTGGTGAAACTTATGAAGTTAATCATTTTTGTTACAAAAACATCATTTAATGACCATTTTTCTAAAAATACTTATACTATGAATTAAATCATGAAATTTTTATGTGTTAACATATTCATAAGAAATATCATTTTTCCAGAATATAAACCTCCAATTCAAAGTTCAAGATGGTTTTTAATTATCCAACCCAAAACAGCCCCCGGTTGCACTCCGACGTCATAAAAACAGTTTTTTTAAGGTATTCTTTGAAAAACCAAGTTATACCTTGTTAAATTAGCATATATTTAAGTTATATTACAGGTCTTGAAGTATTTTAAAAGTTAAGTTAGAAGGATCTATTTAGTTTGCAAACAAGTTTGAAATCATTCAAACTATGTTTTTGTTGTTAAAATTGTATACCATACAATAAGATAGCTATATATATATGAATCGAATAAGGTTATGAACAAAGTTACTACCTCAAGTTACTTGGACAAGATTGCTGTAAAAGAGGAGTAAAAACCTAGAACCAAAAGAGTGATGAAATTGGATGAAAGATTGGAAGCAACTTAAGACATAAACTTGAATTGAAAGTTGTATTTTTGTAGTGTTTTTGTTGATCTTTTTATGGTGGTGTTTAAGGTGATTCTTGAGAGGATTTTTGCTGGAGTTCTTAGAGAGACATGAGGCTAGTAAGTGTGTGTGTTTAGCTAGAGGAATGATGTTCCAAAAATTGAAAATGGATGCATGTATTTATGGTGGTGTAAAAGGTGTATAAATTTGTAATTTTGTGAAAAGATCTTTTAATCATGTGAAATTGTCATACTAAATAACAAAAGTATTTACCTTATACATAAGGCATGAACAAGGGATGGTTGGTGGTGATTTGATGTGTATATACCAATAGTAAATACGTATAGAAGCTAGGTATGATACGAGTACATATACTCTAGATATACGTATAGAAATCTTGTGAAAAATGGAATGAGGATTCAAATATAGCTATCTTTTATGAATATACTTATATTGTTTTATGTATTTAAGTCTTTAAAAGTGATTAAATACATTATATATACGATATATGTATAAACATTATAGGTCGTAAGTATTTATGTCAAATAACGTTACGTATAGTTATCGTTTTGAAAGCTTAAGTTAGTAGTTTCAAAATATACTTATAACTTATTGTTATTAATACAAAATGAGATATTTAAACATCCTTAAATCATGTTAAATATGTATATATACATATATATACACAAACGTATAATTAACATATATTGTATAGTTCGTGATATCATCGGTCAAACTAGAGGGTTAAACGTTATGTAAAACTCTTTTCAAAATCATAAATCTCAACAATTTAGATTGCTTATCATGTTGGTAAGTTTTAATTTATGTAAATATTAATCTTATAAGTGTAAAACGATCGGAAAAATCCGGGTCGTTACAGTACCCACCCGTTAAAGAAATTTCGTCCCGAAATTTGGTAGAGGTTGTCATAAATAACAATAGGAATGTTTTCATGACGAATATGAGGTATTAATAGAGTTTTATCATTATTGGAAGATATGGATAAAACGATTCGGTCATGTGAAGCGCACGAGTGAAGCTATCACAAAAGAATGAAATGAGTGAATATAGAATTGTTTTAACCGATGTCGAGATTAGGATTGATTTCCAGAATTTAAGGGATTTAAAGAAAATCTTATGTAATAAGATTTGGTTCTTTGATGATTTAGAAAACAGGATCTCCTTTGATTTAATGCGATAATCTGTTTCGATTTCTTTGTCGGATATTTCACTATAAATCCACCTCCTTCCCTTTCTTACTTCCATAC
Organism: Rutidosis leptorrhynchoides; assembly: GCF_046630445.1. NCBI lineage: Eukaryota > Viridiplantae > Streptophyta > Magnoliopsida > Asterales > Asteraceae > Rutidosis > Rutidosis leptorrhynchoides. The sequence goes on from NC_092337.1 coordinate 105,434,417, forward strand.
CTCACATCTCTTACTCTTCCTCCTCTAATTCATACCTTAAGGTATCCTTTAAAATGCTTCATCCCGTTCTGATTTTTGTTATACTTCTAACTTTCATATCTTTCATTCTTCTCTTTCATCTACCGCTAGAAGAATCTATTCACTTTTATGATTTTCTTGGAATTATAATGTTTCTAATTCTCCCGTGTCTTTACGTCGCCATACGTATTGATACACACGGTTTGTAGTTTCTGGGTGGTTATTGGGTTTGATATCTTTCCTTATATTTCGATGCTCCTGCTTCTGTTTTCCATAATCATTGTCATCCATAGTTAATACTCTCTCCTATTTGCTGTAATCTATACCCCAATTTCTATTTTGGGACTTTGTCCCTTCGTTTCTTCTTCCCGTCCTTGAGTCAAGCGATCAATAGTTCGAAATTCGTAGGTATAAAATTCGGAATGAACATAGCTAATGCTCTAAGAAAGGAATGGTAATGGCACGATTTTGATTTGTCAAATTACCAGAATATCCAGGAAAATAGAACTATCAAGATGATTTGTTCTTAATATGTTTCGGAATTGGATAGAATGTAAAAGTCGTGTAACATGGCACATGATGACGGTACTGTGAATCATCATATTCCATTAGAAACTTAACATGACTTACTGTAATATAATGAAGTTGATCAAGTTTCATTATATTATACTAGTTCATGCATCAGTTCCCAACACTGCTTCAGAACATTCCTATTTTAAACTTGAAGGATTTAGAAACTAACACAGTTTCCTTTATATTGTAACGCAGATATTACAGAGAGATAAATGATTTCAGATAAGGATAGTGGTGAAAATATCTTCAGAAATATTGAGGATATTTATAATGAAAGATATGATAATATCTTGGAATTTCTAATGTCGAAGGATGATGATGAAGATTGACCCGTAAGGGTTTAGATTCAGAAGCAAGGTGTTTGCTACAGAATCGTCATAATTCTTTATGTACAAGTTTAGTCCTTGTAACTTGTTCAGAGTCTCCTTCATGGTTTGTTCAATCCGGTTTTCAGTACCAATTTTCTATCGAGCGTTCCTAACACTTCCTTCTTTTATCATCAACATTTGGTCATTAAGACCTTCTACAACATGCTGCTTCGTCAGTATTTTCAAAGTTATCGGATCTGGGTCATTGGTTATCAAACCAAGATGGTTTAAGGAGAATTGTATTTTTAGATGATTAAACGCTGATGGTAATATGATGGAATATAAAAGGTTCTCCGGTAACGATGGCGAAAGAACAACGTATATATATATATCGAGATTGTAATAAGAGTAGTCTTACTGAGATATCGAAGTGGAGCTGTGACAAAATTAGTTAATTGAAAAGGAATCGCGTGATTGTTTTTGCTAATGGATGATAAGGAATTCGATGCGGATACGTTTTAACTATAACTTCGAGTTCAAAAATTTTTAGGTGCATAACTGTATGCATAAATCTTTATTCCGTAGACGAGGTGCGGCTGGTTGAACTTCTCGATCGAGATGTTTTCAAGAATCATGAAAAGTTGTGAATGCGAATTGTAATCGTCAAGATACAAATGAGGTTTAAAATAGAATCAAGTGGCAAACTTGAAGGATTGTTTAGTTTCATATGTAATAATCATCATTTTAACTCATTTTTAATTGTCCAAAGTTAGCAGTCCAATAGTCCGATTGTCCAATGGTTCAATAAATTCATATATGAACTAAATATATAATATTCGAATTACTTAATACGTATCGTGACCCGTGTACTGGTCTCGGTGTCGATCACAACTCAAAGTATATATATATTTTGGAATCAACTCCGACCCTGTATAGCCAACTCCCACCTTCACATATAGAGTGTCTATGGTTGTTCCGAAATATATATATAGATGGATCAATATGATAAGTCGAAACCTTGTATACGTGTCCCGTTATTTAAAATGCGTAAAATAAATAAATATATATCATGACCCATTATACAACGTGTTGTCTCAGAATTAATCCGACGTGTTGTTGTACATGTGTCCCGACGGTATGTAAAGTACAGAAATTAAAATTGCAAGAATGTAAATTGCGATAAATTAAATATTAATCAGTTAGCTGGGAACAGTTAGTCGGAACAGTTAGCGTGTAATCCTATCACAATTTCAATTAATTAATTCATCTGTTTCTAACAATTTTTATTTTGCCAATGTTTCTTCATTATGCCACTTGTTGGATTCGGATAGATAAAAATCCAAATATGAAATTTAAATGGAAATGGTTAATCTGGGGTGAACGGATACGTATATCGGTAATTGTAAGTAGGATAATAAATGATCGTTGAATCAGATTCGAAGAATGTACAGTGTAACTTGTTAATGGGAATTCTAAATATTCCTTGGGTACTACCCACCCGTTAAAATATATTCATCATTAACAGTTTGTACGAATGAAATTTTTAATTACAATCTTTATGAAAATATATTTGCATATATATTTTCTTCGGAGGTAACTATGAATTTAATGAGTCAATAAAATATTCAACTCATTTGATTTATCGTTATTACTAGATTACATAATCTCCAAAACATTAGAGATTACATAATCGTCATGTCGAACGAAGAACGATACGTAAAGAAGAGGTAATCGGTGTAGAATGATATGTAGAACAAAGATCATATTCGAAGTTCAGATGATGATGTTGAGGTACGTGGTGCGGATGTGATTGTTGGTGGTGGTAATGATACGGTTGGTGTTGATGCTGATGATGTCGTTGACGTCGATGATGCTACTGGTACTGAAGATTGCGAGGTTGATGTTGTTAACGGTACTGGTTATGCTGCTGGTGCTGCTGCTGGTGTTTGTAACCTTCGCACCGTGTTCTCCAAAGCCGTCACACGAGCGCGAAGTTCGTTAATTTCTGCTAGTACACCAGGATGATTGGCGGTTGGAGTGAGCGAATGAACAAGATCCGAAATATGGGATAGGATATAATCGTGACGAGATACTCGAGAAATGAGAGAGAAAATGGTTTCTCGAACAGGTTCGCCGGTAAGTGCTTCAGGTTCGTCGCCAATGGGGCAATTCGGTGGGTGAAAGGGATCACCTTCTTCTTGTCTCCAATAATTTAGTATACTACGAACCCATCCCCAATTCATCCAGAATAGATGATGAGAAATTGGTTGATCCATTCCAGTGACGCTGCCTTCGGAGCCCGAATGGAAATCCATATCAGCGTAGCTGTCGGAGTCAGAGGAATTCGAACTGGACGCGGAGTTCATCTTGTACAGTCGGGGAAATGAATTTTTGGTTTGGAATAGATTATAGGAGTTGGGTTTGGTATTCTTCAATACATAATTTACATATGTATTTATAATACTCAAAATCCCGTGAATTACGGAGAATCTTTGAAATTCGTCAGGCAATGTCTATAGCAACAGATACGCTAGGATACGAATTTTGTCTATACACTATCGATGCACCAAATGCAGTAAGACGTGTCTAGACTTAAGAATACTAAGCAGGCAATTCTTAAGGATGATAAGCAGATGATTTTCGACTAGATATGATAAGCAAAACTTTTGACATGTAGACACGGTTAAAGTCCAGACTCACTAATGCATCCTAACAACTACCAGTTAGACACACTAATGCAAGGCCTGGTTCGCTAAGACCAACGCTCTGATACCACATGAAACGACCCGACCCAATCCATAGGGACGAATACAATAACATATGATAACATTGCGAGGTACTTGACCTCTATATGATACATTTTACAAACGTTGCATTTATTCTTAAAAGGCAAACTATCATTACATCAATATTTGACATTTTCGTCTAACATTTCATAATATCCAAATGACCTAATCTGTCATTTACTTATTTATATTCTCTATTGAACTCCAATGACTCGAATGCAACGTCTTTGTATCATGGCTTAAAAGGTCCCAAGTAGTATCCTTAACATGAGCTAATGCACAGCGGAAGACTTAATTCATACCTGAGAATAACATGCTTTAAAACGTCAACATAAAGTTGGTGAGATATATAGGTTTGATGCTAGCAGCGTTATAACAATGGAACACAAGATTTCATATATAAACATTTTAATAAAAATATTCTAAGTGGTTGAGCACTTGGTAACCATACTTAATATTTAATCACGTCGCATATTCCCTTTATTATGAAATCTTACTACACCGTACCAAGGTGTAGTCACGAAACGAAGTACTGTGCAACCGTTGAATACTGGTCGTCCAGTCCGGTTGGGGTTGTCAGGCCCGATAGATCTATCAACAGGATTCGCGTTTACAATACCGCTGTAAATATTAGTTACCAAGCTACAGGGAAGTATGCCAGTGGTACAACTCAACGTAGAATATATTTTTCAGTTACTTGTGTCCATAGCGTAAAACATAAAATACATGTATTCTCATCCCGAAATATTTAGAGTTTAAAAGTGGGACTATATACTCACTTTTGTCTTGAAGATATGTAATTTCGACTTGGTCTCCGATTGATATCACGAACCTATCCATATATAATATATCAATACCTTTTCTTTTTAAACAATCGTCACATATATAAACTTATAATACTTTTAATACTTTTAATAATTCCTTAGTCCGTAGTTAGCAGTCCGATGTTAGTAATTCAATTTTAATGGTTCATATTTAGTTGTTTAATAAACCCCCAATGAAATAAATAAAACCCCCATCGTATATGTATTGGTCGAGATTAATCTTGACCCATGGTACCGGTGTTGTCAAATGACGTGTTGCGTACATAAAGTACCGGTGTTGTCAAATGACGTGTTGCGTACAATCATGGGATCTTATGATTAATCTTCTCGTATTGTTTACGGGTGATCCTGAACCATATAAAATTAAATTATGAGTACATATGTATAAAATATCATGTTACTTTAGGAAGATGTGATTTATTTAATTTTCTCCAATTATTTTCGTGGCTAAACTAGTCTTGGATATCCGATTTTGTTTTGGTCATAATTTCTTCGTTACAACTCCGTTTTCGTTGATTCAACTTTCCACTTCCTTGGATCGAGTCCCTCTTTAAGAATATGAACTGTAAATACCTTAGTTTGTATTCGAAATCATAGGTCATAGGTCAAATTTTGGTGAAACTTATGAAGTTAATCATTTTTGTTACAAAAACATCATTTAATGACCATTTTTCTAAAAATACTTATACTATGAATTAAATCATGAAATTTTTATGTGTTAACATATTCATAAGAAATATCATTTTTCCAGAATATAAACCTCCAATTCAAAGTTCAAGATGGTTTTTAATTATCCAACCCAAAACAGCCCCCGGTTGCACTCCGACGTCATAAAAACAGTTTTTTTAAGGTATTCTTTGAAAAACCAAGTTATACCTTGTTAAATTAGCATATATTTAAGTTATATTACAGGTCTTGAAGTATTTTAAAAGTTAAGTTAGAAGGATCTATTTAGTTTGCAAACAAGTTTGAAATCATTCAAACTATGTTTTTGTTGTTAAAATTGTATACCATACAATAAGATAGCTATATATATATGAATCGAATAAGGTTATGAACAAAGTTACTACCTCAAGTTACTTGGACAAGATTGCTGTAAAAGAGGAGTAAAAACCTAGAACCAAAAGAGTGATGAAATTGGATGAAAGATTGGAAGCAACTTAAGACATAAACTTGAATTGAAAGTTGTATTTTTGTAGTGTTTTTGTTGATCTTTTTATGGTGGTGTTTAAGGTGATTCTTGAGAGGATTTTTGCTGGAGTTTTTAGAGAGACATGAGGCTAGTAAGTGTGTGTGTTTAGCTAGAGAAATGATGTTCCAAAAATTGAAAATGGATGCATGTATTTATGGTGGTGTAAAAGGTGTATAAATTTGTAATTTTGTGAAAAGATCTTTTAATCATGTGAAATTGTCATACTAAATAACAAAAGTAGTTACCTTATACATAAGACATGAACAAGGGCTGGTTGGTGGTGATTTGATGTGTATATACCAATAGTAAATACGTATAGAAGCTAGGTATGATACGAGTACATATACTCTAGATATACGTATAGAAATCTTGTGAAAAATGGAATGAGGATTCAAATATAGCTATCTTTTGTGAATATACTTATATTGTTTTATGTATTTAAGTCTTTAAAAGTGATTAAATACATTATATATACGATATATGTATAAACATTATAGGTCGTAAGTATTTATGTCAAATAACGTTACGTATAGTTATCGTTTTGAAAGCTTAAGTTAGTAGTTTCAAAATATACTTATAACTTATTGTTATTAATACAAAATGAGATATTTAAACATCCTTAAATCATGTTAAATATGTATATATACATATATATACACAAACGTATAATTAACATATATTGTATAGTTCGTGATATCATCGGTCAAACTAGACGATTAAACGTTATGTAAAACTCTTTTCAAAATCATAAATCTCAACAATTTAGATTGCTTATCATGTTGGTAAGTTTTAATTTATGTAAATATTAATCTTATAAGTGTAAAACGATCGGAAAAATCCGGGTCGTTACAGTTATATAAATAATATAAGTTATAATGTTAATTAAAGTCAAATATGTATAATTATGCCATATCATAAGTTTAATTAAATTAAAATGAATTATTAAGGTTAACATAAGTTTAAATGATATAATTAATGTATTATAAGTATTTAATTAATTAATTAAATATTAATCATAATATAAGTATTATTAATTAATAATAAATTTTAACCATATCATAAGTATTATTAATTAATAATGAATTATTAATCATATCATAAGTTTCTAATTATAATCATTAAATCATAAGTATTTAATAATTAAATTATAATTAAATAATAACTAAGCCTTACAATAATTAAATAATTAATTAATATTTATTATAAGTCTTGTTAAAATAATTTCATAACATAAGTTTAATACTTACCATAAGTATTATTCATTAATAATAAAAGTATTATAAATCATAAGTTTAATTAAATGTTTAATTAAGTCATAATTAATTAATAAATGGTATAATAAATATGTATATCATAAGTCTTAAATTAGAATAATTACTTTTTATATCATAAGTAATTTATTAATAATGAAAATCATTATTCATATCATAAGTTCCATTTTATAACCATATGTTTTAATTAAAAGGTCATCGGGTCATAACTTGAGCTCCGGGAATCAGTTTTCGGCGAGTATTATATATATCTTCGCCTAACCAACCCACCCGACACATTAGTGTACTCAAGAACACCCCAAGAACAGACACCACGTCGTGACCATCAGCCATTATTCAACTTGGAGCTTTAATCCGTTCAAAAACATGTTTTAGTCATAATGGGTGATCCGTGGCACGGATTTCGATGACCCGAACATGAATGTTCATCCAATCATCAATCCTAACACACTAGTACACCCTATAGACTCTAAAAATGGTCACAAAGTCGGACCAAACCCTGGAACAATTCGTTTTTACATTTTGATTTCAATAAAATACCATTTTAATCATATCTAGAGCTCCGGGAATCGAAATAACATGAATTCGGAGTCTAAAATTAATGTCTTGATGAGAGGAACACATCTAGACACTTTAATTTAACATTTAAAACAGTTATATTTATAGAAAAGATCAAACAAGCTGCTGTCCCAAAATAATCAAACCGAAAACATGAATTATCGATTGAATCTACGCATACAATCAATAATACAATAACATACAAGCATCATACTATCAAAATAACATATAAATACAGAAAAATAAAAGAAAAATCAAAAAGTTAGGGTTAGGGTTTATACCCTAATCAAGAATTGATTAGTATGAACGTGTAGAGATCGAAGAGAGGAATCCGGTTGTATAAACGATTAGATGATCCAAGATTTAATTTGATGAAGTATGATGATGATGGTGGTGATGTTGGCGACAGCCAAAAAGGGAGAGGAGAGGGAGAAGTGTTTGAGAGAAAAAGAGGAATTAGGTTTACTAGTGTTTTGTGAAATGAATTGTAATTAGCAAAAAAAGAAAACAAAGGGGGTATACCCCTTTGTTCGGCCGAACAAGGGAGTGGGGTGGGCCCCACTTAACCCAATTTGTTAAATGTTTAATTCTTTGTGGCCCGAATGCCCGATCAAAATCCGAAACGTGAAAACACGACTACGCGATTAAATATTCGGAGAGATAACGAATACCCGACGAAAAATATATATAAACACTAAATATAAACATATGACATTAAAATATCATAATTTAAAATATTTTGGATTTAAAAATCCCAAAAGCTCGACCGTTGGTTTGAAAACCGAAAAGATTCGTCGGATAGAAATCCACGATTCGTATAAACGTACAAATTAAAATATGAATATAAATATTCATTTAACACATAATAATTAATATATTATTACTAAAATAATAATATAGGTCTCAGAAATGATGTGGCACGAAAAACAATTAACGGACGTTAAATAATAAACGGTAAAAGATAACGGAAAAAGTAGGATCGTGACAGTACCTTCCCATTACGGAAATTTCGTCCCAAAATTTAAGCAGGTGCAGGGGTTGACTCGTCATCTGGGAACAAATGCGGGTACTTCTGCCTCATCTGATCTTCATGCTCCCAAGTGAACTCAGGACCGCGTCTGGCATTCCATCTAACTCGGACGATAGGAATTTTACTCTGCTTGAGTGTCTTAACCTCTCGATCCATAATTTCAGCAGGTTCCTCAATAAAATGAAGTTGTTTATCAACATGAAGATCCTCCAGAGGAATGGTTTCATCGGCCTCAACCAAACACTTCTTCAAATTCGACACATGAAAAATGTCATGAACAGCACTGAGCTCTTGTGGCAATTTCAAACGATTAGCCACGGGTCCAACTCTTTCTGTAATCTCAAAAGGTCCAACAAAACGAGGATTCAACTTCCCCTTTTTCCAAATCATACCACACCCTTCCAAGGTGATACTTTCAACATAAAACGGTCACCGACCTGAAATTCTATATATTTCCTTCTCTTATCGGCATAACTCTTTTGGCGACTTCTGGCAGTTCTCAACCTTTCTTTAATCTGTATGATCTTCTCGGTAGTCTCATGAATAATTTCTGGGCCTGTGAGTTGAGCATCCCAACCTCATTCCAACAGATAGGAGACCTACACTTTCTACCATACAGAGCTTCAAACAGTGCGACTTTAATACTTGCATGATAACTGTTATTATAAGAAAATTCAGCTAACGGCAAATATCTATCCCACCCATTACCAAAATCAATAACACACGCTCGCAACATATAATCTAACGTTTGAATGGTCCTTTCACTCTGACCATCCATCTGCGGATGATAAGCGGTGCTCATATCCAACTTAGTTCCCAAAGCTTCGTGTAAGGATTGCCAAAACCTCGATATAAATCGACTGTCTTGGTCGGAAATAATAGATACAGGAACACCATGTCTTGAAACAATTTCCTTCAAATACTAACGAGTAAGCTTCTCCATCGATTCTGTTTCCTTAATCGACAAGAAATGAGCTTATTTTGTGAGTCGTTCAACAATCACCCAAATGGTATCATAACCACCCACAACTCTCGGTAACTTCGTAATAAAGTCCATCGTAATACCTTTCCACTTCCACTCGAGAATCTCAGGCTGCACCAAAAGTCCAGACGGTTTCTGATGTTCTGCTTTAAACTTAGCACAGGTCAAACACTTAGCCACATAAGTAGCCATATCAGTTTTTAAATTAGGCCACCAATACAGCTCCTTAAGATCATGATACATCTTTCCCAAACCAGGATGAATATAGTACCTAGACTTATGAGCCTCATTTAAAACAAGTTGTCGCAGATCACCAAACTTCGGAACGCAAAGACGTCCCACAAAATATCTAGTACCATCTGCTCGTACCTCAAACTTCTTAGCCATGCCTCTGACTTTCTCATTCACAAAATTCTCTTCCTTCAAGGCTTCTTGTTGTGCCTCAAGAATCTGCCTTGTGAGGTTTGTTCGAATCATCATATTCAAGGCTCTAAACCTACGAGGTTCAACCCTCTCTTTACGACTTAACTCATTGGCCACAACATTGGCCTTTCCCAGATGATATAAAAGTTCACAATCATAATCGTTCAACGTCTCAACCCATCTTCATTGCCTCATATTCAGCTATTTTTGATCAAGGATATGTTGAAGACTTTTGTGATCAGTGTACACTGTACTTTTGACCCCATAAAGATAATGTCTCCAAATCTTAAGTGCAAACACAACAGCTCCCAACTCTAAATCATGGGTTATATAATTCTGCTCTTGAATCTTCAACTGACGTGACGCGCACGCAATAACTTTCTTTCGCTGCATCAAAAGGCAGCCAAAGCCCTGACGCGAAGCATCACAATAAACAACAAAATCATCATTACCCTCAGGTAGTGACAATATCGGAGCGGTAGTCAACTTCTTCTTCAGGGTTTGAAAAGCAGTCTCTTGTTCATCCTTCCACTCATATTTCTTTCCCTTGTGCGTTAAAGCAGTCAGAGGTTTCGCTATACGAGAGAAATCTTGAATGAACCTTCTATAGTAACCTGCCAACCCTAGAAACTGACGGATCTGAGTAGGAGTCTTCGGAATTTCCCACTTCTCGATTGCCTCAATTTTGGCAGGATCAACCTGTATTCCCTGTTTACTAACAATATGTCCAAGGAATTGAACTTCTCTCAACCAGAAAGCGCACTTAGAGAACTTAGCGTACAGTTCTTCTTTCCTCAAAAAAATCAAGCACCAACTACAAATGTTTTTCTTGCTCGTCATCACTCTTTGAATAAATAAGGATGTCGTCGATGAAAACAATGACGAATTTGTCCAGATAGGGTCTACACACACGGTTCATGAGGTCCATGAACACAGCAGGTGCATTTGTTAATCCGAACGGTATAACAAGGAATTCGTAGTGACCATAACGGGTGAGAAAAGCGGTTTTCAGAACATCAGATTCTTTAACACATAGTTGATGATAACCAGAACGAAGATCGATATTAGAGTAAACAGACGAACCTTGAAGCTGATCGAACAGATCATCGATTCTAGGAAGAGGGTAACGGTTTTTAACTGTAAGCTTGTTCAATTCACGATAATCGATACACAAATGAAACGAACCATCTTTCTTCTTAACAAACAGAACAGGAGCTCCCCAAGGGGACGAACTGTGACGAATAAAACCTTTGTCTAACAACTCACGGAGTTGACTCGACAATTCTTGAAGTTCGGAAGGCGCAAGTCGGTAAGGAGCATGTGCTACAGGAGCAGCACCGGAAACAAGATCGATTTGAAATTCTACCACGCGTTGCGGCGGAAGGCCAGGTAAATCCTTGGGAAATACCTCGAGAAAATCTCTAACAATAGGAACACCACCAATGCTCTTCTCTTCTCTATCAGAATCAACAACATGGGCTAGAATAGCATGATAGCCCTTGCGAAGATGTTTATGAACTTTCAGACAGCTAATAAGATTTAACTGTCTGCATTTCTTATCCCCAAAAACCATCATCGGCTCTCCAACCACATTAGTAATACGAACAGCTTTCTCATAACACACGATCTCAACACGATTTTCCTACAACCAATCCATACCAATAACAACGTCAAAACTACCTAGGTCAATCGGTATCAAATCTATCTCAAAATCTCTGCCAGCCAGATTAATGTTACATTTACGATACACAGTCTTAGAAGTAAGCACTTTACCATTAGCTATCTCTACAACGTAAGTTCTGTCTAGAGGAGTTAACGGTGTTTTGATTTTTGGACTAAATTTACTCGACACAAAACTCAAATCAGCCCCTGAATCAAATAGTACATAAACTGATAAATCGTTGACTGAGAACGTACCCGTAACAAGTTTTGGATCTTCCTCAGCATCCCTGGCATTAATATTGAATGCTCTTCCTCGTGCATTCTCAGTAGTCTTCTTGTTAGGGCAGGCATCACGAAAATGCCCCGGCTTACCACATTCATAACAAACTCTCGAATTTCCACCATTTCTCGGCTTCCCATTACCATTACCACCGTTATTACCAGCATTATTACCACCAGTTGCAGCAGGAGTAGCAGTACCCGGCATAACCACCGTACAATCTTTAGCAATGTGTCCCTGCTTGGAACACCTCTTACAAGTAACCGTGCAATAACCATCATGAGCCTTATAACATCGCGGACAAACACACTGATTACGGTTATTCGAACCAGAAGTATCTTGATTCTTCTGCTGATTTTGGTTCTGGTTGCGGTTGTTATCCCACTTCCTCTTCCCATTATCAGCCTTTTTAGCAACTTCCTCACTGGAATCAGTCACATCTGCCTTACTTCTCCTCAAAATCTTGTCATTAAGCTTATGTGCCATAGACATAGCAGCTTTAATAGTCTGGGGCTCACTAGACTCAACCCCATGCTCAATTCGCTCAGATAACCCATCAATATAAGCTTCAATCTTAAGATTCTCATGAGCAAAAGTATTGGGACACAACAATGTCAATTCAAAGAACCTTTGCTCATAGGCATCTAAATCGGTGCCCTTCATCTTTAAGTTCTTAAGCTCAGCCTCTAATTTCTTAAGTTCACCCCAGGGACGATAACGGGTGATCATTCTCTCTTTAAAATTATTCCAAGTCAAACCATACGTCAAATCATTACCCAAACTATTCACCAAGTTGTTCCACCAAGTTAATGCACTTTCCTTAAGGGTGCAGCTTGCAAAACTAACCTTATCCTCCTCTCGGACTCGGCTAACCCTAAAAATAGACTCAATCTTCTCAAACCAACGAGTAAGTCCAATGGGTCCTTCAGTGCCACTAAATTCTTGTGGATGACTTGCCATAAACGTCTTGTGGGAGCACCCCACCCGGTTGTTGTTATTAACAGTAGCATTAACATTAGCTGCATAGCAGCTGCTATCCCTTCTGAAATAAGGCGTTGCATACGAGCTTCGTTGGACTCGAGGGGAGGCATGATCTTCAAAATAGAATAACACAACCGTTAGTACTAAGAATAATACCAGTGTTATAAAGGAATAGATCGAACACAAAAAGATTAACCATTAAAATATTAGTCAACAAACACTACGAGTAATAACATGATAGTTATGATAGTTATAGAAATAGCCACCACATGCATACATACTTTATGATAAAAATCATACAACATACATAGCACCTAACATACATGAACTATATTACGCATAATATAACATGCTAAGAGTCACAACATCAGAAATAAAATGATAATGATAATAGATGTCATAAAAGAAATAACCATCCATACATAAATGAAATATCTCATAACAAAATCCTCGGTAAAACGCCGTACATCACCCAAAAATGAATGTATAAAAAGGATAAATAGTCTATGAAATGAAATGATCACTCATGATATCACATCATATCTGCTTGGAGCGTGTGTGATAAGCTGGGCCGGTATGAGGCTCGTCAGGAGTCTCATACTTCCTCAACTTTCCTTTCAACTCCTCCAACTCCGTCTTCAAACCACGAACCACTCTCTCAAGAGCCTCGAACTTAGCATTCACCTCTCGATTATGCTTCCGAGTCTCGAACTCAACATCATTCTTGAAACTAATAAACGAATCCATACTAGCTCTAATCTCATCCATCACCTCGTTATGCGGCAAGACACGCATATAGTGGCTAAGAGCATCAATACGCGTCTCATTCGAGTATGCTCTAGTCATGTGAGTGACGGTAGCCATGTAGTAGTCAACCAGGTCATCGATCAAAGGCTGACGAGCACGGCGTCTAGCAGGAGACGAAGGAGCAGGAGCAGGAGCAGGAATGAAAGTATTGCTTGAAGCTACCATCTGCAAACAGTAAATCCACAAACCACAAGAAAAATAGAAATAACATAAGCAATAACTTATAATTATTCCTCATATGAAATGAAATGCATAATAATGCTATATCAAGAAGGTTCGGGCTGTAGACTAGACTCTAATGCACCCTAAAGACCACGGGTTGACCAAATTATGACCGCCTAGTTCCCTACAACCAGAGCTCTGATACCAACTGTGATGGCCCCGTCAATACACTTAACGGCTCCGTCACTTGGTCTCACAGCTTGAACGGACTTTAAATGAATTTAATAAACAACATTGCATTCTTTTATTCAAAAGTTTCCCAAAAAAGAAATTTACCAAAATATGTAGTTTAACAAACCCAACATATTAAATAACCAAAGTTGACATAAAACGTTGTCAACCAAACACCCACAAGTTTAATAATTCAAAAAGAGAATGCAAGTTTAATGTTTCATAAATCGTTAACAAAATCTGCCCAAATGCATGCAGACTCTTCTAACACGGCGGAAACATCAAACAAATCAAGTACCTGTGAAAACATGCGAGTAAACTGTCAACAAAAATGTTGAGTGAATTATAGGTTTAAATAAACGTATAAACTTTAGACCACAAGATTTAAAATGTTAGAAAACATAAAACATTATTCCATTATCAATGAGCCACCTGATAACCACTTAACCCTTTATTTACCCTTGCCAAACACAATACATATACATCGAACAAGTGTATCTTCAAATAAATACGAAGTACTGTCATATTTCGATTATAAATTGCTAGCGCGACTAGCTCGAAATGGGGTTGTCAAACCCGATAGATCTATCCATAGGATTCACGTTCACCAATAGAAACTAGTGATTACATTTACCAGACTAAGGAATATTTTTATTCAACTCATAATGAATAATTTAACTTCAATTGCCAATTGTGTCTAAATGTAAAACAAAATGCATGTAATCACATCCAAAAATACTTTAAAAAGTATGAAAACGGGACTATAACTCACCTTAAAGCAAATAAAGTAACCACACAAAATGCGAACAGCAAACGAAGTAAAGTGATCAAGAATGACCACAACGCTGACCTATAAATAAAGCAGGTCGATATAAATAACTAACTTAGGTCAATTCTTAGTATGATAGCTATAGTACATGTTGCAAGTAAACATAGAACAACACTCAGTATGCTTCGGTTTGATCAGGACAACGTAAGGACACGTACTTTCTATTTTTAGAAAGTTTCTATTTTTAGCAGGTTTCCATTCTTGGAAAGTTTCTATTTTTGGAAAGTTTCTATTTTTGAAAAGTTTCTATTTTAGGAAAGTTTCTATTTTTAAAAAGTTTCCATATTTAGAAAGTTGCTATTTTTAGAAAGTTTATAAGTTAGGAAAGTTTCCTTAATTAGAAAGTCAACAAAAGTCAACTGAAAGTCAAAGTCAACTGAAAGTCAAAGTCAACCAAAAGTCAACTCAAAAGTCAACCTTGGTCAAACATAGTCAACATTGAATTTTAAAGTATAAGTTATATTAATAATATAAGTTATAATGTTAATTAAAGTAAAATATGTATAATTATGCCATATCATAAGTTTAATTAAATTAAAATGGATTATTAAGGTTAACATAAGTTTAAATGATATAATTAATATATTATAAGTATTTAATTAATTAATTAAATATTAATCATAATATAAGTATTATTAATTAATAATAAATTTTAACCATATCATAAGTATTATTAATTAATAATGAATTATTAATCATATCATAAGTTGCTAATTATAATCATTAAATCATAAGTATTTAATAATTAAATTATATTTTTATTTAAATAATAACTAAGAATTATAATAATTAAATAATTAATTAATATTTAGAGTTAATTATGCTATTGGTCCCTGTGGTTTATTTTAAATTATACCGATAGTCCTTATCTTTTTAAAGTTATACCAGTGGTCCCTATAGTTTTTAAAATGCATAGTCTTGATCCAAAACTTAATATCGGTTAGTTGATTAACGAAACAAATTAACTGCCGTTATGTTTAGGACTATAACTGCGCATTTTAAAAAGAGAATATTACATGAAGCGTCCCTGCAGTTCACCTGATATATCATTCGAGGTCTTTAAACATTTTTTAACATGATGGATCTCTAAAATTTTCCCTTTTTCATCTTCTTCAACCTAAACAACTTCCCTACGAAATCAAAAACATAAACTATAAACTCCAAATCAAATCACTTTCCTATATATCATAAGCTTTGAAGTATTCAATTCCCATATATTAAGATCTTACATTTTTTTTACAATTAAATAAATAGAATATAATATTTCCCTGCAATCGATAGTTGAAACTCAAGCTTCATTTATGCAAAATGGGTGGGTGGGTTTCTCAAGAATTAAGTGGCTTGTTGTGTACATATATATGCATATGTATTTTATTTAATTTTTTTTAAAGATTTTGTAATGCATAAACCTTAATTTACATCTTCACATCCATCTCCAAAATTAAAAAATCTAGGATCAATGGTGACTTCATTATCTCCGGCAGCAAAGTCGACGGTCACTTCATCAACTCCGGCAGCAATTTCGGTGGTGACTTCATCAACTCCGACGCCGTCGGCGGTTTCAACACCACCACACTCCTTTTTTTCTTCCCTATTCGTTTATTTAGATATGAGTTAATTATACTATTGGTCCCTGTGGTTTGCTTCAAATTATACCAGTGATCCTTTTCTTTTAAAAGTTATACGGGTAGTCCATGTTGTTTGATAAATGCACGGTGTTGGTCCTAAACCTGACGTCATGTAATTAGTTAACGGGATTAATTAACTGGCGTTAAGTTTAGGATCAGCGTTGCGCATTTATCAAACCACTTGGACTACCGGTATAATTTTCTCATCTTTTCTCACATTCATCTTCATCATCTCAAAATTATAAACCCTAATTTTATAGACTTATATCTCCATCATCCTAATTACAATAACCTTCCTTTTGTAAACTTTCATTTTCATCATTCCAATTCCAATTACTAAATTAGTCATTTAATCTAGTCAAAATTTTTAAATCCAGTTCGTAGTTCATATCTGTAGACCCATTTTATTTCTAAAATCAAAATCAAATCAAAATAACAATTAAAAGAAATTCAATAATTAATATTAAACAAATTCTACTACTGATATCTTCTTTAAGATATTAAACACCAATACAAACATCAACAAACTAATCAATAAAACTTTATGTGATACTATAAAATTCATAAATATTTCAGTTTACCTTTTTTTTTTTTCAAGACAAATCGTATATTTATGATTATCATTCACTACATTTATTTCTTCTGATGTAGAAATCACAATATAATTTGTGCCGTTGACAACGTGTTCGTTCATATTAATTACGATCAACATGATCATTTTGTCGTACTTAACCCATTTTGTTCTGCAAATAACAAACAATAGATGAAATTGATTTTTTATAATTCTTACGGTTATGAATAAATTGATAATGCAAATGATTGTAGGATTGTGTGTTCCTGAATAATCTTGACGGTTGTTGGTGGCGAGAATAAAACATACGTAATTGGTATTGAAACAACCCAACCCGTATTTCATACGATAAATTTTTTTTTTATTTAATACACATTTACGCGCCAATAAAATATGTAAACCATTCCACAAGCTCCATTTAAAACGTGCCACAATTTAAATGTTTACAAGGCACGAAGGCCATTAATTAAGTTTAATACAAGTTTGACCCACTACAATTGATAGTTTATAATCCAAACGACACTTCGAGCATGGTTTGGGACTAAACTACCCAAAACGTTAGCCCAACTTCAAAGCTCCAACAAAACATCATCAAGGGACACCTAATGCCCGATAACCCCTTTGCCCTTATCCACACCTGCATCTAAAAAGATAAACAACGAGAGGGGTAAGCTAATGCTTAGTGAATGCAATAATTATACATGTTCATATATAACCTACTTATTTGCAACCACTTACGCAACACCGCATACAAGCTAGCAATACGACGACCATGCAAACATCATGCATAAACTACTATCCACAACTCACAAGAAGCTAGCAACACCAATAGCATATAGTTCAATATTAATTATGCTAATACTAAATTCACACAACCATGGTTAACCAATAGTAAAAGGAATGGTACTCGAATTTCCCATCGGTGTTAATAACAACCGTTAGTGTACAACACATATATCACCAACCCTTGGACAACACGTATCCGTTCATAAGATCGTTAGTGTACAACACATATATCACCAACTTGGACAACACATATCCATTTATAAAACCGTTAGCGTACAACACATATATTTCTAACTTGGACAACACATATCCGTTCATAAATCGTTAGTGTACAACACATATATCACTAACTAGGACAACACATATCCTTACGTACAAATAAAAACATCATATACGTACAAGTATACTTATTCCACTCACCTTGACACAAGGATGATGATTTTGCACGTCCGAACTTCAAGGCAATGTACCTAATTCATTTAGTACACATTCAATCACACAACTAGTGGAATTAACCAAAATACTTACACTTGAGCATTTAATGACCCAATTTGCATTAAATGACTAAACTACACCATAACCGCCCATAAATGGCCAAGACTCATATTAAATCACTAAGGCTAGTGATTTAAAGTCTACAAACTTTAACTAACGCAAACTTAGGGTAATCCATACCCATTTCGCCCAAACTAGGTCAACATTATTCTTTTGACCCATTTTAATACTTAAACCTACAATTTTAGTCAAACATGACCCATTTACTATTCTTCCTTCAATTACAAGTGTATTAGTGACTAAAAACACCATTTAACACTTTCAATCTCAAATCATAAGACGAAACCCTAGATTATAGCTATTTAGGATTTCCATTCATCAACATAACCCAAATCCACCCATATTACCCCCAAATGGGTCTTACAAGTTCCAAATGAACCAAACCCTAGCATAAACCAATTAAAACTCAAAACATGGAGTTAGGACTTACCAACACTATCCTCTTGTAGCTAAGAACAAGGAGAACAACTTTAATTCTTGCTCCAAGGTATGATTCACAAAACTCCACTCTCAAATCTTACTTGAAATCAATTGGGTTTTTAAGTTTTGAGAGTAATTAGAGAAAGAAAAAGAAATCAATAATAGAGGATAAGTGGCTGAGACTTAAAGTCTCCATCAGATCCATACGCAAAAAGACAATTTTGCCCTTGAACCACTTATTTTAAAACAAAAATCTGGAACCAGTTCGCCCAGTGGGTCGCGACGCGGCCCCAATTGTCGCGGCGCGGCAATTAACTTATTTTACGAGCTTTTTTAAATCATTCCTAACTCAGATTCTAGTTATTTGTCGCGGCGCGACCCTCTTCTCCGCGGCGCGACATATAAAGGGAAACTCGACCTTTCTTATCATGCCTCCTGACTTTGCTTTGCGTTCAACGTCGCGGCGCGACAAAGGCTTCCGCGGCGCGGCAATGGCCTTCAACTGAGCCATTCGACAACTTTACACAACTTAACGATTTATTCTTCCTATGCACGTCTAAACTTCATCTTTTATTCTTACAAGACTTAACATCAACAAGGACTCATGCACATACCTATACATGCATATATTCTAAACACATATATATATACATACATATTCGTATATACATATTTACACAATAACTAACACTTGGGTCTTTTAATCATATAAATGCACAAGTTATAAGCGTACGAATAATTAAGTTCGTACCTTTAAATATGTACGGGAAAAACGGGATGTTACAACTCTCCCCCACTTAAATCGGAGCGTGTCCTCGCGATCCAAGCCGCATGACATGCCGGAAGATAAACCAAGACAAACTCTTCGGATTCCCACGTAAACTCGGACCCCTTTCTATGACGCCATTGCACCTTGTAAGTTCTAACTTCTTTGTTCCGCAACATTTTAACCTTCTCATCAAGAATGGCTATCGGTTCTTCAACATACTCTAGCTTATTGTTCAAGGTAATCTCCTCTAACGGCACCCAAGTCGAGTCATCCGCAAGACACTTACGGAGATGGGAAACATGAAACGTATTATGAATCCCCGTAAGCTCTTCGGGCAACTCTAGTCTATAAGAAACCTCACAAACACGTTCTAAAACCTTGAAAGGACCAATAAATCGAGGAGCTAACTTTCCTCGCTTTCGAAACCGAATAACACCTTTCCATGGAGAAACCTTAAGCATCACCATGTCACCTTCTTGAAATTCGATCATTCGTCTACCTTTTACTGGCATAAGATTTTTGTCTATCTTGCGCCGCCTTAAGTCGAGCCCGAATCATCTCAATTTTACTATTCGTCTCTTGGACTAAATCGGTACTCCCGATTTCTCGTTGTCCCACTTCACCCCAACAAAAAGGAGTTCGACACCTACGCACATAAAGCATCTCATAAGGTGGCATTCGAATACTAGTGTGGTAACTATTATTGTACGAGAATTCAACCAATGGTAAGTGCTCATCCCAACTACCACCAAAATCAATAATACATGCCCTTAACGTATCCTCCAACGTTTGGTTCGTACGCTCGGTTTGACCGTCCTTTTGAGGATGATACGCCGTTCTCATTTTCAATTGAGTACCCATATCTTCATGAAACTTATTCCAAAACCGAGACGTAAAACGAGTATCTCGATCCGAAACAATAGATATAGGAACCCCATGTCTCGATATCACCTCCTTGATAAACAACTTAGACAAAGTCTCCGATGATATCGTTTCCCGAATGGGAAGAAACAAAGCACTCTTAGTCAATCTATCAACTATCACCCAAATTGTATCACATTGGGTTCTCGCCGTCTTTGGTAACTTGGTAATGAAGTCCATGGTAATGTGTTCCCATTTCCATTTTGGGACTTCCAATGGTTGTAACTTACCGTACGGCTTTTGGTATTCGGCTTTAACTTGCAAACACGTGACACATTGTTTAACATACTTAACAACATCACGTTTCATGCCCGGCCACCAATACTCCTTCTTTAAATCAAGGTACATTTTCGTTGCACCCAGATGAATGGAATACTTTGACTTATGTGCTTCATCAAGGAGCACTTGTTAGTAACCACCCATCTTAGGCACCCACACTCTTCCTTGAAAAGATAACAAGCTATGCCGGCCTAATGTAATAGACTCTGTTTGCCCCACAATCCGCTCCTCATGCTTGTTGTGAACGAAAGCTTCAATTTGAATCTCACCAAGCTTTACAAGAAACTCGTTAGTAATAATCATGCGTAACGATCCTACTCGTATCGTTGGATGTTGACTCTTTCGGCTTAGCGCATCTGCGACCACATTCGCCTTCCCCGGATGATAAAGTATTTCACAATCATAATCCTTTACCACATCCATCCACCTACGTTGACGATAATTCAAATCTCGTTGATCAAAGAGATGTTTCAAACTCTTATGATCCGAATAAATCGTACAATTGACACCATACAAGTAGTGGCGCCAAATTTTCAACGCATGAACCACCGCTGCCAATTCAAGATCATGAGTCGGGTATCTCTTTTCGTGTTCCTTTAATTGTCGAGAGGCGTAAGCGATGACTTTACCCCTTTGCATTAGAACACACCCGAGCCCATTTAAAAAAGCATCACAATAAACCGTCATGTCTTCTACCCCTTCCGGCAACACTAACACCGGAGCTTGACACAACTTCTCTTTTAACAATTGAAAAGCAATTTCTTGCTCGTTTTCCCAATTGAACCTTACGTTCTTGCTTGTCAACTTCGTCAAAGGAGAAGCAATCTTAGAAAAGTCTTGGATAAACCGACGATAATAACCGGCCAATCCGAGAAAACTTCGGATTTCCGTAGGCGTAGTCGGTTTCCCCCCAACTCTTCACCGTCTCAATCTTCCCCGGATCTACTTGGATACCTTCTTTATTCACGATATGGCCAAGGAATTGAACTTCCCTTAGCCAAAATTCACATTTAGAGAATTTTGCATACAACTTCTCCTTCCGCAACGTCTTCAATACTTCGCGCAAATGGTGCTCATGTTCCTTCATACTCTTAGAGTAAACAAGTATGTCGTCAATGAACACAATTACCGACTTGTCCAACATAGGTTGGCACACTCGGTTCATTAGATCCATGAATGCCACCGGTGCATTCGTAAGACCAAAAGGCATAACCACGAACTCAAAATGCCCATAACGCGTTCGAAAAGCCGTTTTCTCTATGTCTTCCTCACGGACCCGTACTTGATGATAGCCGGACCGCAAGTCAATCTTAGAAAAATATGTTGCACATTGGAGTTGGTCAAACAAATCGTCAATCCGAGGTAATGGATAACGATTCTTGATCGTCACTTTGTTCAACTCCCGATAATCGATGCACATTCGCATACTACCGTCTTTCTTCTTCACAAATAAAACCGGAGCACCCCATGGCGAGGAACTCGGTCGAATAAAACCCTTTTCAAGCAATTCTTGGGTTTGATTTAACAACTCTTACATTTCCATCGGTGCTACACGATAAGGAGTTTTAACAATGGGGGTAGCCCCCGGAACCAACTCAATGCGAAATTTAACTTGTCTTTCCGCCGGGACACCCGGTAATTCATCCGGAAAAACGTCTTCAAATTCGTTAACCACCGGAATTTCACGAATGGGTGGTGGCTCATCACGAGTATCAACTACATGGGTGAGAAAATCCATGCCACCACTAACAAGGAAACGACGTGCCCGTGCAAAAGTGCATATCGGCACAAGTCTTCTTCGCTTATCGCCATGAATAATCAACTCTCCCCCACTTGGGGCCTTTGCACGAATGAATTTATCATGGCATGCAATATCGGCACTATTACGATCGAGCCAATCCATACCAACAACAATATCAAAATCACCCAAAGTCATCGGAATGAGATCGATTTCAAAAGTTTCGGTACCAAACACAACATTACAATTTTTACAAACATCAACCCCTAGCACCGTTTTAACATCCGCTATTTCGACTTCTACCGGATGACTTAACATAGCTAGCGGTTTATTCAACTTAGGCACAAATCTTGGAGACACAAACGACAAGTTAGCACCGCTATCAAATAATATCTTTGCCGGATTAGAGTTAACCATGAAAGTACCTGAGACAACTTCGTTGGATAGATTGACTTCGTCATTGGTCATCAAATAATTTCGACCTCTAGCCGTACCCGCCACCTTCTCTAGCCGCTTAACATTATCATTGCGCAACTCGGGACACTCGGGCCTCTTGTGCCCTTCTTTACCACAATTGTAACATGTAACCTTGTTTGGCTCATTTGGACAATCACGAGCCATATGTCCTTTTTGCCCACAAGTATAGCAAGTGACCACATGACCACCGGAACCACCCTTCTTTGCGCTGTTAACACTTTCAGAGCCCTTCTTGTTCTTTTTGTTGGAAAAATTCGATTGACTCGAATTCTCGAACTTCCTCTTACCAAAAGTAAAACCACCCTTTCTTAACACGAGCGCCTCAAAACCTTTGGCCATATTGAACAAATCGTCAAAGCTCTTCACCATATTCACGCTAATCTTCTCTTGATAATTATCATTCAAGATTCGATAGAAATCTTCCTTCAACATCTTATCATTCCCTACATACTCCGGGCAAAATTGGGTCTTGGGCAAAAACACGGATTTGAGAGTGTTCAAATCCATCGACCCTTGCCTCAAGGAACGTAACTCATCCTTAAGCCTAGTAAGATCGGTCGGAGTTCGGTATTTGTCAAAAAACTCTTTCTTGAATTCATCCCAAGTGAATTCCATGCATTGTTCTTCGCCATAAAGTTGGATCTTCGCGTCCCACCACAATTTAGCATCGCCCCTCAACATACTACACCCGTACCTTGTCTTATTATCGAGAGGACATTCACAAGTACGGAAATCCCCCTCCATATCGGAGATCCATCGGGCACTCTTAAGAGGGTCCCTTTCACATTCAAAGGTGGGAGGTTGAGAATCCTTGAAGTTCTTATAGAAAAAGTCCCATCTTCCCACATTACCTTCTTGAAGAACGGCCTTAACTTGATCCTTTACTACATCGACTAGTTGCTCGTCAATCGTATCAAGAAACATTTTCTTAACGTCTTCGAGGAACTTCGCTTTTTGACGTTTAAAGATGGCCTCAACTTTGGCCGTGAACTCGGGGTCCTGGCTCGTGCCCTCATTATCGGTGTCGTGTCCATTCCTCATCTTCATTCTATAAACCGAGTGAGGTTAAACAACGAATGAAAATACATGACACGCACATATACACATATTTATCATACCGCTCCACCTTGCTCAACAATCATCGTACATCGCTCGTTTGACACGATTTTCACCCGTAACAATGGTAGCTAGTCATTGCTACGCGAGCATCTCGCATTAACTTGCTAGTACAACGTCTATCTCACTTGATGGATTTCAAATACATCACAAAATAAATAGCGCAAGGTTAGCTCACATAAACCTATGCACTAACAATTCCCCGATCAGAGCCGAAGTCCTACAAGTCCCGCATAAAGCGCATACACAATAAAGTCTAAGTCTAGGCACCTATCTCAAGTCGCCTAAATCCCTTAGACCATGCTCCGATACTACTTGAAACAACCCAGCCCGTATTCCATACGATAAATTTTTTTTTATTTAATACACATTTACGCGCCAATAAAATATGTAAACCATTCCACAAGCTCCATTTAAAACGTGCCACAAATTAAATGTTTACAAGGCACGAAGGCCATTAATTAATTTTAATACAAGTTTGACCCACTACAATCGATAGTTTATAATCCAAACGACACTTCGAGCATGGTTTGGGACTATACTACCCAAAACGTTAGGTCAACTTCAAAGCTCCAACAAAACATCATCAAGGGACACCTAATGCCCGATAACCCCTTTGCCCTTATCCACACCTGTATCTAAAAAGATAAACAACGAGAGGGGTAAGCTAATGCTTAGTGAATGCAATAATTATACATGTTCATATATAACCTACTTATTTGCAACCACTTACGCAACACCGCATACAAGCTAGCAATACGACGACCATGCAAACATCATGCATAAACTACTATCCACAATTCACAAGAAGCTAGCAACACCAATAGCATATAGTTCAATATTAATTATGCTAATACCAAATTCACACAACCATGGTTAACTAATAGTAAAAGGAATGGTACTCGAATTTTCCATCGGTGTTCATAACAACCGTTAGTGTACAACACATATATCACCAACCCTTGGACAACACGTATCCGTTCATAAGATAATTAGTGTACAACACATATATCACCAACTTGGACAACACATATCCATTTATAAAACCGTTAGCGTACAACACATATATTGCTAACTTGGACAACACATATCCGTTCATAAATCGTTAGTGTACAACACATATATCACTAACTAGGACAACACATATCCTTACGTACAAATAAACACATCATATACGTACAAGTATACTTATTCCACTCACCTTGACACAAGGATGATGATTATGCACATCCGAACTTCAAGGCAATGTACCTAATTCATTTAGTACACATTCAATCACACAACTAGTGGAATTAACCAAAATACTTACACTTGAGCATTTAATGACCCAATTTGCATTAAATGACTAAACTACACCATAACCGCCCATAAATGGCCAAGACTCATATTAAATCACTAAGGCTAGTGATTTAAAGTCTACAAACTTTAACTAACGCAAACTTAGGGTAATCCATACCCAATTCGCCCAAACTAGGTCAACATTATTCTTTTGACCCATTTTAATACTTAAACCTACAATTTTAGTCAAACATGACCCATTTACTATTCTTCCTTCAATTACAAGTGTATTAGTGACTAAAAATGAAATGTCCCGTTCTTATTGATTAAAAACGTTCCATATTAATTGATTTCGTTGCGAGGTTTTGACCTCTATATGAGACGTTTTTCAAAGACTGCATTCATTTTAAAACAAACCATAACCTTTATTTCATCAATAAAGGTTTAAAAAGCTTTACGTAGATTATCAAATAATGATATTCTAAAATATCATGTTTACACACGACCATTACATAATGGTTTACAATACAAATATGTTACAACAAAATAAGTTTCTTGAATGCAGTTTTTACACAATATCATAAAAGCATGGACTCCAAATCTCGTCCTTATTTAAGTATGCGACAGCGGAAGCTCTTAATAATCACCTGAGAATAAACATGCTTAAAACGTCAACAAAAATGTTGGTGAGTTATAGGTTTAACCTATATATATCAAATCATAATAATAGACCACAAGATTTCATATTTCAATACATATCCCATACATAGAGATAAAAAATCATTCATATGGTGAACACCTGGTAACCGACATTAACAAGATGCATATATAAGAATATCCCCATCATTCCGGGACACCCTTCGGATATGATATAAATTTCGAAGTACTAAAGCATCCGGTACTTTGGATGGGGTTTGTTAAGCCCAATAGATCTATCTTTAGGATTCGCGTCAATTAGGGTGTCTGTTCCCTAATTCTTAGATTACCAGACTTAATAAAAAGGGGCATATTCGATTTCGATAATTCAACCATAGAATGTAGTTTCACGTACTTGTGTCTATTTTGTAAATCATTTATAAAACCTGCATGTATTCTCATCCCAAAAATATTAGATTTTAAAAGTGGGACTATAACTCACTTTCACAGATTTTTACTTCGTCGGGAAGTAAGACTTGGCCACTGTTGATTCACGAACCTATAACAATATATACATATATATTAAAGTATGTTCAAAATATATTTACAACACTTTTAATATATTTTGATGTTTTAAGTTTATTAAGTCAGCTGTCCTCATTAGTAACCTATAACTAGTTGTCCACAGTTAGATGTACAGAAATAAATCGATAAATATTATCTT
Organism: Rutidosis leptorrhynchoides; assembly: GCF_046630445.1. NCBI lineage: Eukaryota > Viridiplantae > Streptophyta > Magnoliopsida > Asterales > Asteraceae > Rutidosis > Rutidosis leptorrhynchoides. The sequence goes on from NC_092337.1 coordinate 105,461,232, forward strand.
GAATCAATCCACGACCCAGTGTATACGTATCTCAGTATTGATCACAACTCAAACTATATATATTTTGGAATCAACCTCAACCCTGTATAGCTAACTCCAACATTCACATATAGAGTGTCTATGGTTGTTCCGAAATATATATAGATGTGTCGACATGATAGGTCGAAACATTGTATACGTGTCTATGGTATCTCAAGATTACATAATATACAATACAAGTTGATTAAGTTATGGTTGGAATAGATTTGTTACCAATTTTCACGTAGCTAAAATGAGAAAAATTATCCAATCTTGTTTTACCCATAACTTCTTCATTTTAAATCCGTTCTGAGTGAATCAAATTGCTATGGTTTCATATTGAACTGTATTTTATGAATCTAAACAGAAAAAGTATAGGTTTATAGTCGGAAAAATAAGTTACAAGTCGTTTTTGTAAAGGTAGTCATTTCAGTCGAAAGAACGACGTCTAGATGACCATTTTAGAAAACATACTTCCACTTTGAGTTTAACCATAATTTTTGGATATAGTTTCATGTTCATAATAAAAATCATTTTCTCAGAATAACAACTTTTAATTCAAAGTTTATCATAGTTTTTAATTAACTAACCCAAAACAGCCCGCGGTGTTACTACGACGGCGTAAATCCGGTTTTACGGTGTTTTTCGTGTTTCCAGGTTTTAAATCATTAAGTTAGCATATCATATAGATATAGAACATGTGTTTAGTTAATTTTAAAAGTCAAGTTAGAAGGATTAACTTTTGTTTGCGAACAAGTTTAGAATTAACTAAACTATGTTCTAGTGATTACGAGTTTAAACCTTCGAATAAGATAGTTTTATATATATGAATCGAATGATGTTATGAACATCATTACTACCTCAAGTTTAGTAGGTAAACCTACTGGAAGTGACAAGAAATGATCTAGCTTCAAAGGATCTTGGATGGCTTGAAAGTTCTTGAAGTAGGATCATGACACAAAAACAAGTTCAAGTAAGATTTTTGCTCGAATTAAGATAGTTTATAGTTATAGAAATTGAATCAAAGTTTGAATATGAATATTACCTTGAATAAGAAAGATAACCTACTGTATATAACAAAGGTTTCTTGATCTTAGATGATTACTTGGAATGGATTAGAAAGCTTGGAAGTAAATTAGTAAACTTGAAGGGATTTTTGAAGTATTCTTGAAGTGTTCTTCCTATGATGATTATAGCTTGATTCTTGAAGTGATTTTTGATGAAGATGATGATTAACTACTGGAAAAATACGTTCATAATAGTGTGGGTGTGTTGAGAGAGAATTAGAAAGAGTTTTGGAAGTGAAATGGAGTGAATGATGAGTGTTAATTGGTGAGTGGTGAGTGGGGTTAAAAGGAGTTCTAGTTAGTTGACTAGCTCATGGTAGAAGTTAAAATTGATTAGTCATACATGACATAATCAAGAGTGGAATCCCATGCTAGTTCCTATTGGTATATACCCATAGTAAGTACGTTTTGAAGCTGTGTATAATACGGGTAAGAATACGACTAGAATTCTTGATGAAAGAAAAGAATGGGAAAGTAACTGTAACCATTTTCGTTAAGTATGAGTGTTTTGATATATGTCTTTAAGTCTTCCAAAAATATTTTAATACATCTAAATACACTACATGTATATACATTTTAACGGAGTCGTTAAGTCATCGTTAGTCGTTACATGTAAGTGTTGTTTTGAAACCTTTAAGTTAACGATCTCAATTAATGTTGTTAACCCATTGTTTATTATATCTAATGAGATGTTAAATTATTATATTATCATGATATTATGATATATTAATATATCTTAATATGATATATATACATTTAAATGTCGTTACAACGATAATCGTTACATATATGTCTCGTTTCGAAATCCTTAAGTTAGTAGTCTTGTTTATATGTATATAACTCATTGTTAATATACTTATGGAGATAATTACTTATCATAATCTCATGTTAACCATATGTATATCCATATATATATCGTCATGTCGTTTTTACAATTTTTAACGTTCGTGAATCGCTGGTCAACTTGGGTGGTCAATTGTCTATATGAAACATATTTCAATTAATCAAGTCTTAACAAGTTTGATTGCTTAACATGTTGGAAACATTTAATCATGTAAATATCAATCTCAATTAATATATATAAACATGGAAAAGTTCGGGTCACTACAGTACCTACCCGTTAAATAAATTTCGTCCCGAAATTTTAAGCTGTTGAAGGTGTTGACGAATCTTCTGGAAATAGATGCGGGTATTTCTTCTTCATCTGATCTTCACGCTCCCAGGCGAACTCGGGTCCTCTACGAGCGTTCCATCGAACCTTAACAATTGGTATCTTGTTTTGCTTAAGTCTTTTAACCTCACGATCCATTATTTCGACGGGTTCTTCGATGAATTGAAGTTTTTCGTTGATTTGGATTTCATCTAACGGAATAGTGAGATCTTCTTTAGCAAAACATTTCTTCAAATTCGAGACGTGGAAAGTGTTATGTACAGCCGCGAGTTGTTGGGGTAACTCAAGTCGGTAAGCTACTGGTCCGACACGATCAATAATCTTGAATGGTCCAATATACCTTGGATTTAATTTCCCTCGTTTACCAAATCGAACAACGCCTTTCCAAGGTGCAACTTTAAGCATGACCATCTCTCCAATTTCAAATTCTATATCTTTTCTTTTAATGTCAGCGTAGCTCTTTTGTCGACTTTGGGCGGTTTTCAACCGTTGTTGAATTTGGATGATCTTCTCGGTAGTTTCTTGTATAATCTCCGGACCCGTAATCTGTCTATCCCCCACTTCACTCCAACAAATCGGAGACCTGCACTTTCTACCATAAAGTGCTTCAAACGGCGCCATCTCAATGCTTGAATGGTAGCTGTTGTTGTAGGAAAATTCTGCTAACGGTAGATGTCGATCCCAACTGTTTCCGAAATCAATAACACATGCTCGTAGCATGTCTTCAAGCGTTTGTATCGTCCTTTCGCTCTGCCCATCAGTTTGTGGATGATAGGCAGTACTCATGTCTAGACGAGTTCCTAATGCTTGCTGTAATGTCTGCCAGAATCTTGAAATAAATCTGCCATCCCTATCAGAGATAATAGAGATTGGTATTCCATGTCTGGAGACGACTTCCTTCAAATACAGTCGTGCTAACTTCTCCATCTTGTCATCTTCTCTTATTGGCAGAAAGTGTGCTGATTTGGTGAGACGATCAACTATTACCCAAATAGTATCAAAACCACTTGCAGTCCTTGGCAATTTAGTGATGAAATCCATGGTAATGTTTTCCCATTTCCATTCTGGGATTTCGGGTTGTTGAAGTAGACCTGATGGTTTCTGATGCTCAGCTTTGACCTTAGAACACGTCAAACATTCTCCTACATATTTAGCAACATCGGCTTTCATACCCGGCCACCAAAAATGTTTCTTGAGATCCTTGTACATCTTCCCCGTTCCAGGATGTATTGAGTATCTGGTTTTATGAGCTTCTCTAAGTACCATTTCTCTCATATCTCCAAATCTTGGTACCCAAATCCTTTCAGCCCTATACCGGGTTCCGTCTTCCCGAATATTAAGATGCTTCTCCGATCCTTTGGGTATTTCATCCTTTAAATTTCCTTCTTTTAAAACTCCTTGTTGCGCCTCCTTTATTTGAGTAGTAAGGTTATTATGAATCATTATATTCATAGATTTTACTCGAATGGGTTCTCTGTCCTTCCTGCTCAAGGCATCAGCTACCACATTTGCCTTTCCCGGGTGGTAACGAATCTCAAAGTCGTAATCATTCAATAATTCAATCCACCTACGCTGCCTCATATTCAGTTGTTTCTGATTAAATATGTGTTGAAGACTTTTGTGGTCGGTATATATAATACTTTTGACCCCATATAAGTAGTGCCTCCAAGTCTTTAATGCAAAAACAACCGCGCCTAATTCCAAATCATGCGTCGTATAATTTTGTTCGTGAATCTTCAATTGTCTAGACGCATAAGCAATCACCTTCGTTCGTTGCATTAATACACAACCGAGACCTTGCTTTGATGCATCACAATAAATCACAAAATCATCATTCCCTTCAGGCAATGACAATATAGGTGCCGTAGTTAGCTTTTTCTTCAATAACTGAAACGCTTTCTCTTGTTCATCATTCCATTCAAATTTCTTCCCTTTATGCGTTAATGCAGTCAAGGGTTTTGCTATTCTGGAAAAGTCTTGGATGAACCTTCTGTAGTAACCAGCTAGTCCTAAAAACTGGCGTATGTGTTTCGGAGTTTTCGGGGTTTCCCACTTTTCAACAGTTTCTATCTTTGCCGGATCCACCTTAATACCTTCTTTGTTCACTATGTGACCGAGGAATTGAACTTCTTCCAACCAAAATGCACACTTTGAAAACTTAGCGTACAATTCTTCCTTCCTCAATACTTCTAACACCTTTCTCAAATGTTCACCGTGTTCTTGGTCATTCTTTGAGTAAATAAGTATGTCATCAATGAAAACAATGACAAACTTGTCAAGGTATGGTCCACACACTCGGTTCATAAGGTCCATGAACACAGCTGGTGCATTAGTTAAACCAAATGGCATGACCATAAACTCGTAATGACCGTAACGTGTTCTGAAAGCAGTCTTTGGAATATCATCTTCTTTCACCCGCATTTGATGATACCCGGAACGTAAGTCAATCTTTGAATAAACAGACGAGCCTTGTAGTTGATCAAATAAGTCGTCGATTCTCGGTAGTGGGTAGCGGTTCTTGATGGTAAGTTTGTTCAACTCTCGGTAGTCGATACACAACCTGAATGTACCATCTTTCTTCTTGACAAACAAAACAGGAGCTCCCCACGGTGATGTGCTTGGTCGAATGAAACCACGCTCTAAAAGTTCTTGTAATTGGCTTTGCAGTTCTTTCATCTCGCTGGGTGCGAGTCTGTAAGGAGCACGAGCTATTGGTGCAGCTCCTGGTACAAGATCTATTTGAAATTCAACGGATCGATGTGGGGGTAATCCCGGTAATTCTTTCGGAAATACATCGGGAAATTCTTTTGCGACGGGAACATCATTGATGCTCTTTTCTTCAGTTTGTACTTTCTCGACGTGTGCTAGAATAGCATAGCAACCTTTTCTTATTAGTTTTTGTGCCTTCAAATTACTAATAAGATGTAGCTTCGTGTTGCCCTTTTCTCCGTACACCATTAAGGGTTTTCCTTTTTCTCGTATAATGCGAATTGCATTTTTGTAACAAACGATCTCTGCTTTCACTTCTTTCAACCAGTCCATACCGATTATCACATCAAAACTCCCTAACTCTACTGGTATCAAATCAATCTTAAATGTTTCGCTAACCAGTTTAATTTCTCGATTCCGACATATATTATCTGCTGAAATTAATTTACCATTTGCTAATTCGAGTAAAAATTTACTATCCAAAGGCATCAATGGACAACTTAATTTAGCACAAAAATCTCTACTCATATAGCTTCTATCCGCACCCGAATCAAATAAAACGTAAGCAGATTTATTGTCAATAAGAAACGTACCCGTAACAAGCTCCGGGTCTTCTTGTGCCTCTGCCGCATTAATATTGAAAACTCTTCCGCGGCCTTGTCCATTCGTGTTCTCCTGGTTCGGGCAATTTCTAATAATGTGGCCCGGTTTTCCACATTTATAACAAACTACATTGGCATAACTTGCTCCGACACTACTTGCTCCGCCATTACTCGTTCCGACACCATTTGTTCCTTTCGTTCTATTAACCCCTGGTCCGTAGACCTCACACTTCGCTGCGCTATGACCATTTCTTTTACACTTGTTGCAAAATTTGGTGCAGAACCCCGAGTGATACTTTTCACACCTTTGGCATAGCTGCTTCTGATTGTTGTTGTTGTTGCGGTTATTATTGTTGTTTGGATGATTGTTGTAGTTGCTATTGTTGTTGTTGTTGTTGTTGTTGTTGTTGTTGGGCCGTTTGTTGTAGTTGCGATTGATGTTGCGATTGTTGGGATAATTGTTGCGATTATTGTTGTTGTTGTATTGGTGATTCTTATCACCGTTTTCCTCCCACTTTCTTTTGACTTGCTTCACATTGGCCTCTTCAGCAGTCTGTTCTTTAATTCTTTCTTCAATCTGGTTCACTAGTTTGTGAGCCATTCTACATGCCTGTTGTATGGAGGCGGGCTCGTGTGAACTTATATCTTCTTGGATTCTTTCCGGTAATCCTTTCACAAACGCGTCGATCTTCTCTTCCTCATCTTCGAATGCTCCCGGACATAATAGGCACAATTCTGTGAATCGTCTTTCATACGTGGTAATATCAAATCCTTGGGTTCGTAACCCTCTAAGTTCTGTCTTGAGCTTATTGACCTCGGTTCTGGGACGGTACTTCTCGTTCATCAAGTGCTTGAATGCTGACCACGGTAGTGCGTACGCATCATCTTGTCCCACTTGCTCTAGATAGGTATTCCACCATGTTAACGCAGAACCTGTAAAGGTATGCGTAGCGTACTTCACTTTGTCCTCTTCAGTACACTTACTTATGGCAAACACCGATTCGACCTTCTCGGTCCACCGTTTCAATCCGATCGGTCCTTCGGTTCCATCAAATTCCAAAGGTTTGCAGGCAGTGAATTCTTTGTAGGTGCATCCTACACGATTTCCTGTACTGCCAGATCCAAGGTTATTGTTGGTATATAGCGCAGCCTGTACTGCGGCTATGTTTGAAGCTAGAAAAGTACGGAATTCCTCTTCATTCATATTCACGGTGTGTCGAGTAGTCGGTGCCATTTCCTTCAAAATAGTTAAATGGAACAAGTTAATCATACAGAATATTAAGAGTAGTTAATAGTATTTCGTAGCATAATATGAACTCATTTATAAAAGCTTTTTCTTCATATTAGCGTTTTATAAGTTTAAATTCGGGTAGTACCTACCCGTTAAGTTCATACTTAGTAGCTAATATACAATTCAACTACTACAATTCTATATGAAAAACTGATTGTAATAATATTTCGCGTTCAAACTTTTACACAATATTTTACAAACTTACAATACCGCTTATTTTACATATAGCATGGAATATAGCACACAATAAATTTGATACAAGATGGTTGTGAAGATAATTCTAGCTAGTACACAAGTCGTTCAGCAAAGGCAATAAAGACACGTAATTCATACGTCCAGAAACAAGTCATGCATTCTGGTTTTACTAGGATTACTTCCCATCCTTGGTCTTGTGGAACATAACCGTTATGGCCGTTGATAAGACAGCGTGTTGTAACGTCGTCAAAGGGACGAGGGTTACGTAATGACCAACAGTCTCGTAATAACCTAAAAACCTCATTTCTTACCCCAATTACCGACTCCGTCACTTGAGGGAACGTTTTGTTTAATAGTTGTAGCCCGATGTTCTTGTTCTCACTTTGGTGAGAAGCGAACATTACTAACCCGTAAGCATAACATGCTTCTTTATGTTGCATGTTAGCCGCTTTTTCTAAATCACGAAGTCCTATATTTGGATATACTGAGTCAAAATAATTTCTTAACCCGTTGCGTAAAATAGCATTTGGGTTCCCCGCAATATATGCGTCAAAGTAAACACATCGTAACTTATGGATTTCCCAATGCGATATCCCCCATCTTCCGAACGAAAGCCTTTTATAAACCAAATCATTCTTGGAACGTTCTTCGAACGTCTTACAAACTGATCTCGCCTTAAATAGTTGTGCCGAGGAATTCTGACCGACTCTAGACAAGATTTCATCAATCATGTCTCCGGGTAGGTCTCTTAAAATATTGGGTTGTCTATCCATTTTGTGTTTTTATACTGTAAAATAGACAAGAGTTAGATTCATAAAAAAAAATACTTATTAATACAAGCAATTTTTACATATATCATAAAGCATAAGCACACTATATTACATATATTACACCACACGAATACAACTATCTTATTCCGACTCGCTTGTTTCTTCTTCTTTGGTTTTGGTTCGTTTTGCCAAGTTTCTAGGGATATATGATGTTCCCCTAATACGAGCCGTAATTTTCCACATTGGTTTAGAAAAACCTGGTGGTTTAGAGGTTCCCGGGTCATTGTTACAACTTAAGGACTTCGGGGGTTGACGATACATATAAAGTTCATCGGGGTTGGAATTAGATTTCTCTATTTTTATGCCCTTTCCCTTATTATTTTCTTTTGCCTTTTTAAATTCAGTTGGGGTAATTTCTATAACATCATCGGAATTCTCGTCGGAATCCGATTCATCGGAGAATTGGTAATCCTCCCAATATTTTGCTTCCTTGGTGGAAACACCATTGACCATAATTAACCTTGGTCGGTTGGTTGAGGATTCTCTTTTACTTAACCGTTTTATTATTTCCCCCACCGGTTCTATTTCTTCTTCCGGTTCCGATTCTTCTTCCGGTTCTGATTCTTCTTCCGGTTCCGACTCTTCTTCCGGTTCCTCTTCGGGAACTTGTGAATCAGTCCACGAATCATTCCAATTTACATTTGACTCTTCATTATTATTAGGTGAGTCAATGGGACTTGTTCTAGAGGTAGACATCTATCACATAATATCAAACACGTTAAGAGATTAATATATCACATAATATTCATATGTTAAAAATATATAGTTTCCAACAAAAATGTTAAGCAATCATTTTTAAAGAAAACACGGTCGAAGTCCAGACTCACTAATGCATCCTAACAAACTCGATAAGACACACTAATGCAAATTTTCTGGTTCTCTAAGACCAACGCTCGGATACCAACTGAAATGTCCCGTTCTTATTGATTAAAAACGTTCCATATTAATTGATTTCGTTGCGAGGTTTTGACCTCTATATGAGACGTTTTTCAAAGACTGCATTCATTTTAAAACAAACCATAACCTTTATTTCATCAATAAAGGTTTAAAAAGCTTTACGTAGATTATCAAATAATGATATTCTAAAATATCATGTTTACACACGACCATTACATAATGGTTTACAATACAAATATGTTACAACAAAATAAGTTTCTTGAATGCAGTTTTTACACAATATCATAAAAGCATGGACTCCAAATCTCGTCCTTATTTAAGTATGCGACAGCGGAAGCTCTTAATAATCACCTGAGAATAAACATGCTTAAAACGTCAACAAAAATGTTGGTGAGTTATAGGTTTAACCTATATATATCAAATCATAATAATAGACCACAAGATTTCATATTTCAATACATATCCCATACATAGAGATAAAAAATCATTCATATGGTGAACACCTGGTAACCGACATTAACAAGATGCATATATAAGAATATCCCCATCATTCCGGGACACCCTTCGGATATGATATAAATTTCGAAGTACTAAAGCATCCGGTACTTTGGATGGGGTTTGTTAAGCCCAATAGATCTATCTTTAGGATTCGCGTCAATTAGGGTGTCTGTTCCCTAATTCTTAGATTACCAGACTTAATAAAAAGGGGCATATTCGATTTCGATAATTCAACCATAGAATGTAGTTTCACGTACTTGTGTCTATTTTGTAAATCATTTATAAAACCTGCATGTATTCTCATCCCAAAAATATTAGATTTTAAAAGTGGGACTATAACTCACTTTCACAGATTTTTACTTCGTCGGGAAGTAAGACTTGGCCACTGTTGATTCACGAACCTATAACAATATATACATATATATTAAAGTATGTTCAAAATATATTTACAACACTTTTAATATATTTTGATGTTTTAAGTTTATTAAGTCAGCTGTCCTCATTAGTAACCTATAACTAGTTGTCCACAGTTAGATGTACAGAAATAAATCGATAAATATTATCTTGAATCAATCCACGACCCAGTGTATACGTATCTCAGTATTGATCACAACTCAAACTATATATATTTTGGAATCAACCTCAACCCTGTATAGCTAACTCCAACATTCACATATAGAGTGTCTATGGTTGTTCCGAAATATATATAGATGTGTCGACATGATAGGTCGAAACATTGTATACGTGTCTATGGTATCTCAAGATTACATAATATACAATACAAGTTGATTAAGTTATGGTTGGAATAGATTTGTTACCAATTTTCACGTAGCTAAAATGAGAAAAATTATCCAATCTTGTTTTACCCATAACTTCTTCATTTTAAATCCGTTCTGAGTGAATCAAATTGCTATGGTTTCATATTGAACTGTATTTTATGAATCTAAACAGAAAAAGTATAGGTTTATAGTCGGAAAAATAAGTTACAAGTCGTTTTTGTAAAGGTAGTCATTTCAGTCGAAAGAACGACGTCTAGATGACCATTTTAGAAAACATACTTCCACTTTGAGTTTAACCATAATTTTTGGATATAGTTTCATGTTCATAATAAAAATCATTTTCTCAGAATAACAACTTTTAATTCAAAGTTTATCATAGTTTTTAATTAACTAACCCAAAACAGCCCGCGGTGTTACTACGACGGCGTAAATCCGGTTTTACGGTGTTTTTCGTGTTTCCAGGTTTTAAATCATTAAGTTAGCATATCATATAGATATAGAACATGTGTTTAGTTAATTTTAAAAGTCAAGTTAGAAGGATTAACTTTTGTTTGCGAACAAGTTTAGAATTAACTAAACTATGTTCTAGTGATTACGAGTTTAAACCTTCGAATAAGATAGTTTTATATATATGAATCGAATGATGTTATGAACATCATTACTACCTCAAGTTTAGTAGGTAAACCTACTGGAAGTGACAAGAAATGATCTAGCTTCAAAGGATCTTGGATGGCTTGAAAGTTCTTGAAGTAGGATCATGACACAAAAACAAGTGCAAGTAAGATTTTTGCTCGAATTAAGATAGTTTATAGTTATAGAAATTGAATCAAAGTTTGAATATGAATATTACCTTGAATAAGAAAGATAACCTACTGTATATAACAAAGGTTTCTTGATCTTAGATGATTACTTGGAATGGATTAGAAAGCTTGGAAGTAAATTAGTAAACTTGAAGGGATTTTTGAAGTATTCTTGAAGTGTTCTTCCTATGATGATTATAGCTTGATTCTTGAAGTGATTTTTGATGAAGATGATGATTAACTACTGGAAAAATACGTTCATAATAGTGTGGGTGTGTTGAGAGAGAATTAGAAAGAGTTTTGGAAGTGAAATGGAGTGAATGATGAGTGTTAATTGGTGAGTGGTGAGTGGGGTTAAAAGGAGTTCTAGTTAGTTGACTAGCTCATGGTAGAAGTTAAAATTGATTAGTCATACATGACATAATCAAGAGTGGAATCCCATGCTAGTTCCTATTGGTATATACCCATAGTAAGTACGTTTTGAAGCTGTGTATAATACGGGTAAGAATACGACTAGAATTCTTGATGAAAGAAAAGAATGGGAAAGTAACTGTAACCATTTTCGTTAAGTATGAGTGTTTTGATATATGTCTTTAAGTCTTCCAAAAATATTTTAATACATCTAAATACACTACATGTATATACATTTTAACGGAGTCGTTAAGTCATCGTTAGTCGTTACATGTAAGTGTTGTTTTGAAACCTTTAAGTTAACGATCTCAATTAATGTTGTTAACCCATTGTTTATTATATCTAATGAGATGTTAAATTATTATATTATCATGATATTATGATATATTAATATATCTTAATATGATATATATACATTTAAATGTCGTTACAACGATAATCGTTACATATATGTCTCGTTTCGAAATCCTTAAGTTAGTAGTCTTGTTTATATGTATATAACTCATTGTTAATATACTTATGGAGATAATTACTTATCATAATCTCATGTTAACCATATGTATATCCATATATATATCGTCATGTCGTTTTTACAATTTTTAACGTTCGTGAATCGCCGGTCAACTTGGGTGGTCAATTGTCTATATGAAACATATTTCAATTAATCAAGTCTTAACAAGTTTGATTGCTTAACATGTTGGAAACATTTAATCATGTAAATATCAATCTCAATTAATATATATAAACATGGAAAAGTTCGGGTCACTACAAAAAACACCATTTAACACTTTCAATCTCAAATCATAAGACCAAACCCTAGATTATAGCTATTTAGGGTTTCCATTCATCAACATAACCCAAATCCACCCATATTACCCCCAAATGGGTTTTACAAGTTCCAAATGAACCAAACCCTAGCATAAACCAATTAAAACTCAAAACATGGAGTTAGGACTTACCAACACTATCCTCTTGTAGCTAAGAACAATGAGAACAACTTTAATTCTTGCTCCAAGGTTTGATTCACAAAACTCCACTCTCAAATCTTACTTGAAATCAATTGGGTTTTTAAGTTTTGAGAGTAATTAGAGAAAAAAATGAAAAAGAAATCAATAATAGAGGATAAGTGGCTGAGACTTAAAGTCTCCATCAGATTCATACGCGAAAAGACAATTTTGCCCTTGAACCACTTATTTTAAAACAAAAATCTGGAACCAGTTCGTCCAGTGGGTCACGGCGCGGCCCCAATTGTCGTGGCGCGGCAATTAACGTATTTTACGAGCTTTCTTAAATCATTCCTGACTCAGATTCTAGTTATTTGTCGCGGCGCAACCCTCTTCTCCGCGGCGCGACATATAAAGGGAAACTCGACCCTTCTTATCATGCCTCCTGACTTTGCTTTGCGTTCAACGTCGCGACGGGACAAAGGCTTCCGCGGCGCGGCAATGGCCTTCAACTGAGCCATTCGACAACTTTACACAACTTAACGATTTATTCAATTTGTACACCTTGTTCACACTTCCTATGCACGTCTAAACTTCATCTTTTATTCTCACTAGACTTAACATCAACAAGGACTCATGCACATACCTATACATGCATATATTCTAAACACATATATATATATACATACATATTCGTATACACATATTTACACAATAACTAACACTTGGGTCTTTTAATCATATAAATGCACAAGTTATAAGCGTATAAATAATTAAGTTCGTACCTTTAAATATGTACGGGAAAAACGGGATGTTACCGGTACCCATTATAATTGCATATATTAAATTCAACCCATTTTCCTAAATACGGATTTACTCACTTATTTTATATGTAATTTTACGCACTACAGGAAGATATGAATTGTTGTGTTAGAAATAAAATAGGTCTAAATATTTTTGATGATTAAGTGATTGTATTTGTGATGATGATGAAGGTTTATAAAATTAGGGTTATTGTAATTTGGATGATGAAGATGAAGTTTGATATAGTTGGAGTTTATAATTTTGAGATGATGAAGATGAATGTGAGAAAAGAAGAAAAAAGTATACCGGTAGTCCTTTTGGTTTGATAAATGTACGGCACTAGTCTTAAATTTAACGATAGTTAATTTATCCAGTTAACTAAATACATCACGTTAGGTTTAGACCATCGCCGTGCATTTATCAAACTACAGGGACTACCCATATAGTTTTAAAAAGTTAAGGATTACCGGTATAATTTCAAATAAACCACAGGGACTAATGGTATAATTAACTCTTTAGATGTTCAATAGTTTCAGTTTGGGCGTTTTTCGTTTCAAATCTGATTTGGTTTTTGGGTTTGGATTCAATTTTTGTAAGAAGTTTAGATCCAAAATTCGTTTCAGATTATAAGTACGTTTCAGATTTGGGAAATAAAGTCAATGGTTCTTGATTAGATTTGGAAACCTTCCTTTAAAATAATAAGCAATTGTGAAAAAAAGGTGATGGTTTTTGAACAGATTTAGGAAATAAATTCAATGTGTCTTGAAATATAGGTAAGCTTCAGATTTGTGTTTTAATTGTAACCAACTGTGTTTAGTATCTCTTCTGCAGTTGATAAAGAAATGGAGGATTTAAGTTTGTTTGATGGGAACCTGGGGGAGATGAAGGTGGGTGTAGGAAAAAGTGGAAATACAAAGGATACAGCGAATTATACCAGTCACATGCTAGTCATGTGATTGATCTTAACGAAATTATTTAAAGGTCGTTAGTCATAGGGAACCAAATATCCGGCGTTAGATTTTGGACAACCACAGTGCATTTTAAAAACCACAAGGACTACCGGTATAATTTTAAAAAGAAAAGGACTACCACTATAATTTTAAATAAAACAAAGGGACCAGTAGTATAATTAACTCTAATATTTATTATAAGTCTTGTTAAAATAATCTCATAACATAAGTTTAATACTTACCATAAGTATTTTTCATTAATAATAAAAGTATTATAAATCATAAGTTTAATTAAATGTTTAATTAAGTCATAATTAATTAATAAATGATATAATACATATGTATATCATAAGTCTTAAAGTAGAATAATTACTTTTTATATCATAAGTAATTTATTAATAATGAAAATCATTATTCTTATCATAAGTTCCATTTTATAACCATAAGTTTTAATTAAAAGTTCAACGGGTCATAACTTGAGCTTCGGGAATCAGTTTTCGGCGAGTCTTATATATATCTTAGCTTAACCAACTTACCTGACACATTAGTGTCTCAAGAACACCCCAAGAACATCCACCAAGTCATGACCATCAGCCATTATTCAACTTGGATCTTTAATCCGTTCAAAAACATGTTTTAGTCATAACGGGTGATCCGTGGCTCGAATTTCGATGACCCGAACATGAATGTTCATCCAATTATCAATCCTAACACACTAGTACACCCTAGAGACTCTAAAAATGGTCACAAAGTCGGACCAAACCTGGAACAATTCGTTTTTACATTTTGATTTCAATAAAACACCATTTTAATCATATCTAGAGCTCCGGGAATCGAAATAACATGAATCCGGAGTCTAAAATTAATGTCTTGATGAGAGATACACATCTATACACTTTAATTTAACATTTACATCAGTTATATTTAAAGAAATGATCAAACAAGCTGCTGTCCCAAAACAATCAAACCGAAAACATGAATTATCGAGTGAATCTACGCATACAATCAACAATACAATAACATACAATCATCATACTATCAAAATAACATATAAATACAGAAAAATAAAAGAAAAATCAAAAATTTAGGATTAGGGTTTATACCCTAATCAAGAATTGATTAGTATGAACGTGTAGAGATCGAAGAGAGGAATCCAGTTGTGTAAACGATTAGATGATCCAAGCTTTAATTTGATGAAGGATGATGATGATGGTGGTGATGTTGGCGACGGCCAAAAAGGGAGTGGAGAGGGAGAAGTGTTTGAGAGAAAAATAGGAATTAGGTTTACTAGTGTTTTGTGAAATGAATTGTAATTAGCAAAAAAAAGAAAACAAAGGGGGTATACCCCTTGGTTCGGCTGAACAAGGGAGTGGCATGGGCACCACTACGCGATTAAATATTCAGAGAGATAACGAATACGCGACGAAAAATATATATAAACACTAAATATAAACATATGACATTAAAATATCATTATTTAAAATTATTTGGATTTAAAAATTCCAAAAGCTCGACCGTTGGTTTGAAAACCGAAAAGATTCGCCAGATAGAAATCCACGATTCGTATAAATGTACAAATTAAAATATGAATACAAATATTCATTTAACACATAATAATTATTATATTATTACTAAAATAATAATATAGGTCACAGAAATGACGTGGCACGAAAAACAATTAACGGATGTTAAATAATAAACGGTAAAAGATAACAGAAAAAATAGGGTCGTGACTGCTAAGTTAGCTCCTCATCAGGAAATTTGTTAGCTACAACCAGAGCACTCTGAGGATCAATAGTCAGCTAATCCACCAGGAGGGCAACTTTAGGAGTAATGGATACTCCCTTATAGATAAGGTTTGGAACAACCTCCTCTGGATCTGGTACCTGGCAAACATATTTAGGCTTTTCAGCAAAAACATCAGCCTTAGAAGATTCAGTAGTGGCAGTAGCAGAGGTACCAGCATCCAATTGTGTGACTTGAGAGTCAGTAATAGCAGTAGTAGATAACTGTGCAGTAGGTGGAGCAGCAGTATCCACATTACCTTGAAAGAAAGTATCCGGTGTTGTATCATGAATAATAAGATTACCAGAAGCATCCATAGTGTTGAAGTCTCTGGAAGAAGTAGTATCAACAGTCAGAATACCAGTAGGACCAGTAAGATCAGAAACCAAAACCTCTTCTGGGAAATTGACATGAGCAGCATCTTGAGTACCACCAGCACTAGTAGTATCAACCACTCTGTCAGTAATAACCTCATCAACAGCAAGAGGAGGTCTAATAACAATTTCATTAACTACTTCATAAACAGTAGTTGGGGTAGCAACACTGGAGATAGTACGAGGAGTAACAGAAGCATCAGTAGAAACTATCTCCTCATTAACAATTGAGTTAGTGGAACCAGCGACCACGTCATCCCCAGTATCAGTAGTAGCTGTAGGTGCATTAACATCTGTATCAGGACCAGTACTAGTAGCAACAGAAGGCTCACCAGTACCAGCCACAGCACCAGTAGACACAATATATGCTGCCCTGCTAAGATCTGAAACAATAGAACAAGTTATGCTAACAATAGTAGAATAATATAAATTTGACTCAACAATTGCATCTATTGTTGGTCTCTGGGGATAAAGGTGTGTTTTAGTTAGCCCTTCGATTAAGACAGAGTATGATGTCTGTAAGTGCAGCTGTGACTCTGCTGACTCATTGGCAACACATGATGACTCAGATGGTGTAAGAGTTTTACCTGGTTTAGATATATTAGTGTGACTCTTATCATGATCCAAGTGATGAGTGGGCTGAGCAGTAGCCTGAGCTGGGTCAACACGATGAGGACTTAGCTCAAGTATGCCTTGGGGGTCAAGTATGTTCTCTGCTGGTTGTGCTGTCAGCAGAGGATATTTCTTGAAGTATAGTTTTGAAAAATGTGGAAGTGCCTGGTCAGAAGAGTATAGATTGCTACTCCTCTTAACACTAATTTTAAAACCTATCAGCTTATTAATATTTAAGTCAGCAGGTTAAAGATTTTGAATTATGTTAGTTATTTCTGCTGTTTGGTCTAGAGACGCACCAGGATCCATAGCAGCAACTTTTTCAGGAGCAGCAGTTGA
Organism: Rutidosis leptorrhynchoides; assembly: GCF_046630445.1. Lineage (NCBI taxonomy): Eukaryota > Viridiplantae > Streptophyta > Magnoliopsida > Asterales > Asteraceae > Rutidosis > Rutidosis leptorrhynchoides. Next base: position 105,478,308 of record NC_092337.1, read on the forward strand.
GACTGGTGCAACCTCCCCTGTGACATGCTTGGAGCCATCTTTAGCACGTTTAGATTTGCCTGTTACCAAGAAATAGATGAGCAACGGATTCCAATACTAGAAGTGAGTAGTCAGTATATAAGACTAGGGTTGTTCTTTATTATCAGAGAGCACTAGATTCGAATACAACTACTGCTTTACCAGTATCTGCGACGGTGGCTGTTCTAGTTGTGGTAGCTGGCCCTTTCTTTCGTATAGCTGGCTTGCTCTGAGCTCCCTCCCCCTCAGCTGGGGCATTACTAGAGGCATTCGTTTGGGTGGCTCCACCTCGAACAGCTAGATACTCGAGCATTGCTGGCGTTAGACCCGCATATGGAGTAGTTGATTTCTCCTTTGTCATCCCCCTTGCTTTAATGGCAGTTCGATTGAAAAATTAGCAATTTGCTTATAGGCATCACCCAACTCGTTTTCAAAAACAAGGCTTAAAAACCTTAGGAAGGGGATCAAGTGTGTTCGTTTTGGTGCAATCACCATTTCCCTTAACCTCAAATCGATCTCAGCAGCATAGTCGATATTCCAGTTAAACAGCAACCCATGACCTATCTTAAGCTCAAAGTCTGAGCACTGGTTAAAACTTCCTGATTTCTGGCTGATGCATTGTGTCAGCAAAACAAAGAAATAATACCACAACGGTGGCATGTGCTTCCTCAACAGGTTGTGAGCCACATCACCAGCATATCTAATAATCTCCAACACCTCCCTCCTAACATCATCACTTGGTGGTGAATCAATGAATGGTCCACCGGGAAAATGTTAAGCTCGTCAGATAGCATCAATGGTGATAGAGCAGTTTAGGGTTTTAGTCACCATGCCACGAACACATGGAGTACCCTGTGGAGTGTTGGCCATCGTAGCCGTATACTAAAATCTGCCTAAACAGACCCGATAGAATCGAGAAGGAACATCGGTGATGGATCTAGCGAGTTGAGATCGCCTCACATAATCAATCAAAGTCTCATAGCCCATATTGGCTTTAGACTTGGGAATAGATAGAGCATGAGCAGCATTACCTCTAGATAGGCGAATTTGGTCATGTTCTAGTGTAGTATCAGCCTTTACAAGGCTTGGATGCAGAGCAAATAATGGAGCCGGTTCATTGTGCTCTTTCGGTGCCGGTGGTGGTGGTTGTTGCTGCTGTGGTGGCTGTTCCGGTTGTTGTTTTTGTTGATGTGGTTGTTCCTCTGGTTGCTACTCAGTGGGTTGTGGTTGTTGTTATTCTGCCATTGACGAAGATTGAAGATGAATGTTTGAATGTTTGAAGATTTGGGAATTTTGAGAGAAGAGTGTGAGTTTTGAAAGTTTAATAACCGAAGGTTATTATGGAAAATGAATCACCTTATTTAACCTTCCGGATTGGTGAAAAAAGTGCAGGAGAGAGAAAATGGCAACTATTATCTGCAGGCGCGTGGGCAGACTTGACAGACTGACATGTTTTCGAAGGGATATCGGACTGTTGACATGATGTTTAATCGGTTTGGACACTCATCACTCCCATTAAGCATTAAATGCAGTAGGTTTTAATTCAAAAATTGAAGTTAAAGACCACAAAATAAAGTTTGTAGTAGATATAAAAATTCTTTTGTTACATTTAATATGTTGTGTATTTAATTTAAATCATTGGGATTAAATGAGGTTCGGTTTTAAGGTATCAAATTAATGTTGTGAGCTATGTATTACTTCATTTTAGACATTATATAACCATGTTATAAAAGACCTTGTTGTGCTGATTGTTTGGCATATAGGCAGTAAATAAAGGTTTGTAACTTACTAGTTTGCCCTACATACTGTTGAACCAGCAGAGCACAAAAATTGTCTTTTATTTAGAGTTCAAGCATACCTAGCTCGGAGATGAGGTAGTTAAAACGTTTCTCATCTAAGGGCTTTGTGAACAGATCTGCTAATAGCTGGTCTATTGAAATGAGCTTCACATCTCCTTTTTGAACATGATCCCTTATGAAGTGATATCGAACATTAATGTGCTTTGTCCTTGAGTGCATCACAGGATTGTTGGTAATGGCAATTTCACTGGTGTTGTCATAATAGATTAGAGTCTTTGTAACATGAACACCATACTCCTTGAGCTGGCTTTGCATTCATAATAATTGAGCAGTATAACTACCAGCAAAAACATATTCTGCCTCAACAATAGAAGTGGACACAGTATTTTGCTTTTTGCTCATCCAGCTGACTAGCCTACTACCCAGTAACTGGCAACCACCAGTAGTACTTTTCCTGTCTATTTTACATCCTGCAAAATCAGCATCTGAATACCCAATTAGTTCAAAATCCTGGTCTTTGGGATACCAAAGACCCCGTTTGGCAGTACCTTTCAGATACCTAAATATCCTCTTTACTGCCAGCATATGTGATTCTTTAGGATCAGCTTGATATCTGGCACAGAGACATGTGACAAACATAATATCTGGTATGCTGGCTGTGAGATAAAGTAGAGACCCAATCATACCTCTATATTCAGTGATATTGACTGGTTCACCATTGAGATCAGCATCTATTTTGATGGATGCTGCCATTGGAGTCCCTATATCTTTTAAACAGGTCAGACCAAATTTCTTTAACATATCATTGGTATATTTATCTTGACTTATAAAAATCTCATCATCAAGTTGTCTAATTTGCAATCCTAAGAAGTATTGCAAATCTCTTTGTAAACTCATTTCATATGTTTTTGACATATGTTTTGAAAACTTTTGACAATGTTTTTCATTTTTAGAACCATAAATAATATCATCCACATATATCTGGACTAGCAAGAGATCACCATTTATCTCCTTTGAGAATAGAGTGGTATCAATTATTCCAACTTTAAAACCTAAACCAGTGACGTACACATGAAGTGTCTCATACCATGCTCTTGGTGCCTGTTTCAGGCCATATAGAGCTTTGTCTAAGTTGTAGACATGGTCTGGATATTTACTACTTAGAAAACCAGGTGGCTGCTTGACATAAACTTCTTCTTACAGCTTCCCATTTAGAAAAGCAGATTTAACATCCATCTGGAATACCCTAAAGTTCATCTTAGCACCATATGCCAAGAATAATCTGATAGCTTCCATCCTAGCCACTGGTGCATATGTCTCTCCATAATCCAACCCTTCTTCTTGTCTAAAACCTTGAGCTACCAATCGAGCTTTGTTTCTAACCATAATCCCATCTTCATCCATCTTATTCTTAAAAACCCATTTGGTACTAATGATTTTCTTTGATTCATCATCAGGTTAGGTACCAATGTCCAAACCTTGTTCCTATCAAACAGTGAGATTTCTTCTTGCATAGCTCCTGCCCAGCTAGGATCTTTCATTTCTTCTTCTAGACACGTAGGTTCAATGGTAGACACAAAATTTACATGCATACAAAAGTTGCTAGTTGCATGTCTCCTTGTCTTAACACCACTAGCCTGATTTCCAATAATCTGCTCAATTGGATGCTCCTTTGTCCATCTAGTGTTATGAACAGGTGAGCTTGTTGTGGAGCACACAGTATCTTGATCATCAGCTAGTTCAGCAGTATGTACAGGAGTAGAAGACAGCTGTTCATTATGAGTAAAACCAGTACCATCTTGTGATCCTTCAAAACCAGTATACCTTTGCTCAAGTTGTAGAACTTCAGTAGAGCTAGTAGGTCCACATGGTTTAGATACAGATGGAACAGAATATTCCATCTCATCATCAGAGAACCCAACAGTATAGATTGGAGAGGGAGTTGGTGCTGGTTCTTCTTCATCATCAAGAGCTTGCTAAGTAGGCTCTTCAAAGAGTAACTCCTCATCTTCTTGACCAGAAGATGAAGTGGGGACAGTTTCATAAAATGTAACATTAATGGATTCTTCAAAACAGCCCCTTCTTTTGTTGAAGACCCTATATGCCTTTGACATGTTGGAATAACCAAGGAATATTCCTTCATCAGCTTTAGCATCACACTTACCAAGCTGGTCCCTATTGTTTAGAATGAAACAGGGAGTGCCAAATACATGAAGAAATGAAATTGAGGGTCTTCTTCCTTTGAGAACTTCATAAGCAGTCTTCTGATGTTTTTTCACAATTAAAGATCTATTCTAGGTAAAACAGGCAGTATTCACAGCTTCTGCCCAATATGTATTCTTTAACCCAGACTCAGCTAACATAGAGCTTGCTGCTTCAATGAGAGTTCTGTTTCTTCTTTCTGCAACACCATTTTGTTGAGGTGTTCTCACAGAAGAAAAGTTTTGTGAAATACCTTTGTCAGTATAAAATTCTTCCAATGTTGCATTTCTGAATTTTGTACCATGATCACTTCTTAGCTGCTTCACCAATTACCCATTCAATAATTTCATCCTTTTGATAAAATTAATAATTTCATCAGCACCTTCAATCTTTTGAATCAAAAAGAATACCCAAGTGTATCTGGAATATTCATCAACAATAACCAGTGTATACTTCTTCCCACTACAGCTGGCTACATTTACAGGACCAAAGAGATCCATATGAAGTAGGTGAAATGGTTTCTCAACAGATGAAATCTGCTTTGACTTGAATGAAGCATGATGATGCTTTCCTTTTTCACAACCAGGACACAATCTGCCCTTCAAATAAGACATTGTGGGTAGCCCATGTAGTGACCCGAACTTTTCCATGTTTATATATATATATATATTAAATGAAATTGTTATTTACATGATTAAGTGTTTCCAACATGTTAAGCAATCAAACTTGTTAAGACTTGATTAATTGAAATAGGTTTCATATAGACAATTGACCACCCAAGTTGATCGGTGATTCACGAACGTTAAAACTTGTAAAAACTATACGATGACATATATATGGTTATATATATAGTTAACATGATTTTATTATAAGTATGTATCTCATTAGGTATTTTAACAATGAGTTATATACATAAAAATGAGACTATGAATTTAAGAAACTCGAAAACGATATATATAACGATTATCGTTATAACAACGTCTTACTAGGTACATATGAATCATATTAAGATATTGATACACTTGGTTAATTATGTTAAATGATAAGTAAATATATTATTAAGTGTATTAACAATGAAATACATATGTAAAAATACGACTACTAACTTAATGATTTCGAAATGAGACATATATGTAACGATTATCGTTGTAATGACATTTAACTGTATATACATCATACTAAGATATATTATATATCATAATATCATGATAATATAACAATTTAACATCTCATTTGTTATAATAAACAATGGGTTAACAACATTCAACAAGATCGTTAACCTAAAGGTTTCAAAACAACATTTACATGTAACGACTAACGATGACTTAACGACTCAGTTAAAATGTATATACATGTAGTGTTTTAATATGTAATCATACACTTTTGAAAGACTTCAAGACACTTGAAATGTCCCGTTCTTATTGATTAAAAACGTTCCATATTAATTGATTTCGTTGTGAGGTTTTGACCTCTATATGAGACGTTTTTCAAAGACTGCATTCATTTTTAAAACAAACCATAACCTTTATTTCATAGATAAAGGTTTTAAAAAACTTTACGTAGATTATCAAATAATGATAATCTAAAATATCCTGTTTACACACGACCATTACATAATGGTTTACAATACAAATATGTTACAACAAAATAAGTTTCTTGAATGCAGTTTTTACACAATATCATACAAGCATGGACTCCAAATCTCGTCCTTATTTAAGTATGCGACAGCGGAAGCTCTTAATAATCACCTGAGAATAAACATGCTTAAAACGTCAACAAAAATGTTGGTGAGTTATAGGTTTAACCTATATATATTAAATCATAATAATAGACCACAAGATTTCATATTTCAATACACATCCCATACATAGAGATAAAAATCATTCATATGGTGAACACCTGGTAACCGACATTAACAAGATGCATATATAAGAATATCCCCATCATTCCGGGACACCCTTCGGATATGATATAAAATTTGAAGTACTAAAGCATCCGGTACTTTGGATGGGGTTTGTTAGGCCTAATAGATCTATCTTTAGGATTCGCGTCAATTAGGGTGTCTGTTCCCTAATTCATAGATTACCAGACTTAATAAAAAGGGGCATATTCGATTTCGATAATTCAACCATAGAATGTAGTTTCACGTACTTGTGTCTATTTTGTAAATCATTTATAAAACCTGCATGTATTCTCATCCCAAAAATATTAGAATTTAAAAGTGGGACTATAACTCACTTTCACAGATTTTTACTTCGTCGAGAAGTAAGACTTGGCCACTGTTGATTCACGAACCTATAACAATATATACATATATATTAAAGTATGTTCAAAATATATTTACAACACTTTTAATATATTTTGATGTTTTAAGTTTATTAAGTCAGCTGTCCTCGTTAGTAACCTACAACTAGTTGTCCACAGTTAGATGTACAGAAATAAATCGATAAATATTATCTTGAATCAATCCACGACCCAGTGTATACGTATCTCAGTATTGATCACAACTCAAACTATATATATTTTGGAATCAACCTCAACCCTGTATAGCTAACTCCAACATTCACATATAGAGTGTATATGGTTGTTCCGAAATATATATAGATGTGTCGACATGATAGGTCGAAACATTGTATACGTGTCTATGGTATCTCAAGATTACATAATATACAATACAAGTTGATTAAGTTATGGTTGGAATAGATTTGTTACCAATTTTCACGTAGCTAAAATGAGAAAAATTATCCAATCTTGTTTTACCCATAACTTCTTCATTTTAAATCCGTTTTGAGTGAATCAAATTGCTATGGTTTCATATTGAACTCTATTTTATGAATCTAAACAGAAAAAGTATAGGTTTATAGTCAGAAAAATAAGTTACAAGTCATTTTTGTAAAGGTAGTCATTTCAGTCGAAAGAACGACGTCTAGATGACCATTTTAGAAAACATACTTCCACTTTGAGTTTAACCATAATTTTTGGATATAGTTTCATGTTCATAATAAAAATCATTTTCTCAGAATAACAACTTTTAAATCAAAGTTTATCATAGTTTTTAATTAACTAACCCAAAACAGCTCGCGGTGTTACTACGACGGCGTAAATCCGGTTTTACGGTGTTTTTCGTGTTTCCAGGTTTTAAATCATTAAGTTAGCATATCATATAGATATAGAACATGTGTTTAGTTAATTTTAAAAGTCAAGTTAGAATTATTAACTTTTGTTTGCGAACAAGTTTAGAATTAACTAAACTATGTTCTAGTGATTACGAGTTTAAACCTTCGAATAAGATAGTTTTATATATATGAATCGAATGATGTTATGAACATCATTACTACCTCAAGTTTAGTAGGTAAACCTACTGGAAGTGACAATAAATGATCTAGCTTCAAAGGATCTTGGATGGCTTGAAAGTTCTTGAAGTAGGATCATGACACAAAAAACAAGTTCAAGTAAGATTTTTACTCGAATTAAGATAGTTTATAGTTATAGAAATTGAATCAAAGTTTGAATATGAATATTACCTTGAATAAGAAAGATAAACTACTGTATATAACAAAGGTTTCTTGATCTTAGATGATTACTTGGAATGGATTAGAAAGCTTGGAAGTAAATTAGTAAACTTGAAGGGATTTTTGAAGTGTTCTTGAAGTGTTCTTCCTATGATGATTATAGCTTGATTCTTGAAGTGATTTTTGATGAAGATGATGATTAACTACTGGAAAAATACGTTCATAATAGTGTGGGTGTGTTGAGAGAGAATCAGAAAGAGAATTGGAAGTGAAATGGAGTGAATGATGTGTGGTAATTGGTGAGTGGTGAGTGGGGTTAAAAGGAGTTCTAGTTAGTTGACTAGCTCATGGTAGAAGTTAAAATTGATTAGTCATACATGACATAATCAAGAGTGAAATCCCATGCTAGTTCCTATTGGTATATACCCATAGTAAGTACGTTTTGAAGCTGTGTATAATACGGGTAAGAATACGACTAGAATTCTTGATGAAAGAAAAGAATGGGAAAGTAACTGTAACCATTTTCGTTAAGTATGAGTGTTTTGATATATGTCTTGAAGTCTTCCAAAAGTATTTTAATACATCTAAATACACTACATGTATATACATTTTAACTGAGTCGTTAAGTCATCGTTAGTCGTTACATGTAAGTGTTGTTTTGAAACCTTTAAGTTAACGATCTCAATTAATGTTGTTAACCCATTGTTTATTATATCTAATGAGATGTTAAATTATTATATTATCATGATATTATGATATATTAATATATCTTAATATGTGATAATGCTAAAAACGAACATATATTTCATAGCATTATTCCTCAAGAAAGACAAGCTTTTAATTGCAACTGTTCTATTTACAAGTGATATACGTTTAAATAATAAAAGGTGAAGACAAAAGACAGATTCGACGAATTGAAGACGCAAACGACCAAAAAGCTCAAAAGTACAAAAGACAATCAAAGAGGTTCCAATTATTGATAAGAAACGTCTCGAAATTACAAGAGTACAAGATTCAAAACGCAAAGTACAAAATATAAAATTGTACGCAAGGACGTTCGAAAATCCGGAACCGGGACCGGAGTCAACTCTCAATGCTCGACGCAACGGACTAAAAATTACAAGTCAACTATGCACATAAATATAATATAATATTTAAATAATTCTTATAATTATTTAATATATTATATTATTTATAAAACGTCGGCACAAGGAAACAAGCAACATGTGAGCTCTCCCAGCTGGCCATGCGATCGCATGGCCAGGAAGAAGAAAGTCCATGCGATCGCATGGCATGAAAAGTCAGGCCACACCTCCTATAAATTCGCAGTTTGGTGAACCAAAAACATATCCATCTTTCTCTCTTCTCTCATATATACGTAAAATATATATAATTTATATTTTAATTTTAATTTTAATTATAATTCTAATAATAAGGGTATGTTAGCGAATATTGTAAGGGTGTAAGTCGAAATTCTGTCCGTGTAACGCTACTCTATTTTTAATCATTGTAAGTTATGTTCAACCTTTTTACATTAATGTCTCGTAGCTAAGTTATTATTATGCTTATTTAAAACGAAGTAATCATGATGTTGGGCTAATTACTAAAATTGGGTAATTGGGCTTTGTACCATAATTGAGGTTTGGACAAAAGAACGACACTTGTGGAAATTAGACTATGGGCTATTAATGGGCTTTATATTTGTTTAACTAAATGAAAGTTTGTTAATGTTAATATAAAGATTTATAATTGGGCGTCCCTATAAATTACCATATACACTCGATCGGACACGATGGGCGGGGTATTTATATGTACGAATAATCGTTCATTTAACCGGACACGGGAATGGATTAATAGCCACTAGAATAATTAAAACAGGGGTGAAATTACATTCAAGGGTAATTGGTGTAATTGCTAACAAAGTAGTAAAACCTTGGTTTACACGCAGTCGATAACCTGGTGTATTCATTAAACAAAGTATTAAAACCTTGTTACAATTCGAATCCCCAATTAGTTGGAATATTTAACTTCGGGTATAAGGATAATTTGACGAGGACACTCGCACTTTATATTTATGACTGATGGACTGTTATGGACAAAAACCAGACGGACATATTAAATAATCCAGGACAAAGGACAATTAACCCATGGGCATAAAACTAAAATCAATACGTCAAACATCATGATTACGGAAGTTTAAATAAGCATAATTCTTTTATTTCATATTTAATTTCCTTTATTTTATATTTAATTGCACTTCTAATTATCGCATTTTTATTGTTATTGTATTTAATTGCACTTTTAATTATCGTACTTTTTAATTATCGAAAGTTTATTTTATCGCACTTTTATTATTCGTAATTTCATTTATCGTTATTTACTTCATGCTTTAATTTAAGTCTTGTATTTATTTTTAATATTTTACATTTGGTTTTAATTGCGACTAAAGTTTTAAAATCGACAAACCGGTCATTAAACGGTAAAAACTCCCCTTTATAATAATAATATTACTTATACATATATTTGTATTTTTATAAAAGTAAATTAATATAGCGTTGAGCTTTGTTTAAAAAAAAGATTCCCTGTGGAACGAACCGGACTTACTAAAAACTACACTACTGTACGATTAGGTACACTGCCTATAAGTGTTGTAGCAAGGTTTAAGTATATCCATTCTATAAATAAATAAATATCTTGTGTAAAATTGTATCGTATTTAATAGTGTTTCCTAATAAAATATAAACTATTTCGTATACACCTCGCATAACATCAAGTATTTTTGGCGCCGCTGCCGGGGACATCATTCTCGCTTAAAAGCCGGAAGCGCAATGCTAATATAAAAAAAAAAAGATTTTTACTTTTAGTACGCTTTTGTAAAAATACGTTTTAAATATTCGAAAATATAAAAAAAGAAAAACAAAAATATAAATATTTTTAGGAGTTTGATAAATATTTAAGTTTTATAAAGTTTCTTTATTTCCATTTTTTTTTTAGTTTGTAAAAATATAAGTTTTATTTAATTAATAAATATATTTTATATTTAAAAAAATAAAAATAAATAAATATATATATTAATTCGGCCCGAACACTGTAGCAGCCCAGCTTTTGGCCCGAAACCCTAGCCCATGCGATCGCATGGCTGGGCAACTGAGGACTCATGCGATCGCATGAGCCCATCTGACATGCCAGATTTGACTTCCTGCTGCAATAATTACGAAATTATTATTATTATTATATAATTAAAACCCTAATTAGGGTATTATTGTTTTTATTATTAGTTTAGTTTTTATTATTATTAATTTGTTATTTTTAGTTTTATTTTAGTTTTCATTAAATTATAAAATTAATAGTTTTATAAAATAAATAATATAAAAATAATATTTTTATAAAAATTGTACTTTTTACAACTTTTTGTATATTTTTATATTTTGTCCCTTTTAATCGTTTTAGCGTAATATTTGTATTTTTAGCTCATATTTAATTTTAAACTTAGTTTTTGCTATAGTCATTTTTACTCCTAGATTTTTAGGCTTTGCCGTAGAATTCCTTAAGTGCTTTTTCTTTAGACTAAGATTTAGGTGCTCTAGAATTTTGCGACGCCTTTTTAAGTTTTAGTTTCTTTTTAAGTTATTTCCATTTGGGATTTAGTTTTTCCTGTAAGCTTTAATATTTTTAGACAACCTTTTACTATGTATCAATTATCATTCCAATTAGTAATCTCAATTTGCGATTATAATTTTAAGTTAGTTGTAGTAATAAGGTTAGGTTAGTAAAGTATTTTTAAGATTTATAAGTTTCTTTTATTTTTTTCGTCACCTTTTATTTTTCAACCATTTTTCTTTTTCGACCTTTTTCGACGAACTCTTTTTCTTTCTTATTCCTCGCTATTCTAGTTTTAGGAAATTATTTTGAGTGGTTAAATTAATAGACATCAAAATTTTCTGGTTCGTAGTGATAGTTGGATTTGTACGTGGACCGGGTTATTGGAGCCAAACAGTCCTCAATTATATTGAGACCAAACGAATCCTGCCCCTCTGCTGCATCTTTTGGCTATTCGAAACGTGGGCAAAATCAGAAAAGTCTATTGATTGGATAACTTATTATAATTTTTCTTCCTTTTTAAAAACTAATAGGATATTCAGTGAATGCACCGAGCAAGACGTTCACCACCTTTTGTACGTTCACCACCTGTAACTAGATCAAGACATTTAGCAAATATTACCACCGTTGATTTTTCTTTAGAATCGTCATCCAGTCGACCAAGTACTTCAGTTCAAATTTCCGATAATCCATTTTTTGAACCTGACCTCACAATTGAGAATCCAGAGAATATTCAGGAACGGTTCGTAGATCCTGAACCATTAAACTTTCCTCCGGAGCCACCAATCATTCAAACAGAGATTGTTGAGGAACGAACCATTAAATCAGAATCATCTAGTGATACCGATTCAACAAATTCAATTATGGAGAATCTGGAACCTTTAAGTATGGAAGACCGAATGAGAGCTAAACGCACTGGCCAAGGTCACGCAATTACTCATCCAGACATTAATGCGCCAGATTATGAAATCAAAGGACAAATTCTACACATGGTGACTAATCAATGCCAATTTAGTGGTGCGCCGAAGGAAGATCCAAATGAACATCTACGTACCTTTAATAGGATCTGCACACTATTTAAAATCCGAGAAGTGGAGGATGAACAGATATATCTCATGTTATTTCCCTGGACTTTAAAGGGAGAAGCCAAAGATTGGTTGGAATCGTTACCTGAAGGGGCGATTGATACATGGGACGTTTTAGTTGACAAATTTCTTAAACAATTCTTTCCTGCATCTAAAGCCGTAAGACTTCAAGCAGAAATTGTTACGTTCACACAGAAGCCAAATGAAACTCTATATGAGGCATGGACAAGATATGGAAAGTTGTTAAGAGGATGTCCGCAACATGGTTTAGACACCTATCAAATAGTACAAATATTCTACCAAGGATGCGACATCACTACAAGAAAAGACATAGATATAGCAGCTGGTGGTTCTATTATGAAGAAAACCGAAACTGATGCTTACAAAATTATTGATAATACTGCTTCCCACTCACATGAGTGGCACCAAGAAAAAGACATCATTAGATCATCTAAAGCAGCTAGAGCCGATTCTAGCCATGACTTAGATTCCATTTCAGCAAAGATAGATGCTGTAGAGAGACGAATGGAAAAGATGACTAAAGATATTCATTCAATACGAATTAGTTGTGAGCAGTGTGGAGGACCACATTTGACAAAAGATTGTCTCAGTATTGAATTAACAATGGAACAAAGAGAGAATATTTCATACATAAACCAAAGGCTTGGAAATAATTATCAGAATAATTATCAACCGCCAAGACCGATTTACAATCAGAACCAGAATTATAACCGAAATATTCCATACAACAACCAACAAGGTCCTACCAATCAACAAGTATCTAATAACAATTACAATCAGCAAAGACCTAATTTTCAAAACAAACCACCACAACAAACCGATGATAAAAAGCCGAATTTAGAAGATATGATGACAAAGCTAGTTGAAACTCAAACACAGTTTTTCACATCTCAGAAACAAACCAATGAACAAAATGCTCAAGCATTTAGAAATCAACAAGCTTCTATTCAAAATCTGGAACAAGAAGTGAGTAACCTAGCAAGGTTAATAGGTGAAAGAAAACCGGGAAGTCTACCTAGTGATACAAATGCTAACCCCCGGAATGAAACAGCTAAAGCCATTACCACAAGAAGTGGTACAACACTTAAACCACCTGAAATACCTGTAACTTCTGATGAAACTATTCCTACTCCACAAGAACCACAACCTGATCAAGATAAGGAAAAAGAACCGGTAGTTGAAAAGGTTAATGAAGATAACACAGTTAAGGATAAACCTTATGTTAAACCATACCAACCACCACTTCCTTATCCGAGTAAAATGAAGAAAGAAAAACTTGAAGCCGAGCAATCCAAATTCTTGGATATGTTTAAACAGATAAATGTAAATCTTCCTTTCATTGATGTGATTTCAGGAATGCCTAGATATGCTAAATTCTTGAAAGATCTAATTTCAAATAGAAATAAAATGGAAGAACTCTCGGCTGTTACTATGAATGCTAATTGTTCAGCAGTGCTGTTGAATAAGATACCAGAAAAACTATCTGATCCAGGAAGTTTCACAATTCCATGTTTTCTGGGTAGTCTTAGTTCAATAGAAGCATTGGCAGACTTAGGTGCTAGTATAAATCTAATGCCGTATTCACTATACACTAAACTAGACCTTGGAGAATTGAAACCAACCAGAATAAGCATACAACTAGCCGATAGATCAATAAAATATCCTAGAGGGATAATGGAGAACATGCTAGTTAAAGTTGGTACTTTAGTATTTCCAGTAGATTTTGTTGTTCTGGACATGGAAGAAGATTCTCAAGTTCCTCTCATATTAGGAAGACCATTCTTAAACACGGCTAAAGCAATGATAGACGTGTTCGGTAAGAAACTGACCCTAAGTATAGAGGATGAGAGTGTTACCTTTTCAGTTGATAGAGCAATGCAACAACCACAATCTGCAGATGATACATGTTATTATATTCAAACTATAGATGCACATGCAGAATTATTAGAAGAATTTCCAGAATTACAAGGAACAGGAGAATGTTCTTTAGGAGAAGGTAATGAACCAATTGATGAAGCTGAAATGTTAGCTACACTTATAGCTAATGGATATGAACCAACAACAGAAGAAATTCAAATGCTAAAAGAAGAAGACAGATATCGATATAAATCATCGATAGAGGAACCTCCGAAATTAGAGTTAAAGCCACTTCCAAACCATTTGGAATACGCTTATTTACATGGTGAATCTGAATTACCTGTAATAATATCGTCTTCTCTTACTGAAAATGAGAAATCACAACTCATTTCTGTGTTGAAAGCTCATAAACCAGCCATTGCATGGAAGATTCATGATATTAAAGGAATAAGTCCTTCGTATTGCACACATAAAATCCTTATGGAAGAAGGTCATAAAACGTATGTGCAACGCCAACGAAGACTAAATCCTAATATGCAAGATGTAGTTAAGAAAGAGATTATTAAACTGCTAGATGCAGGTTTAATTTATCCAATCTCTGATAGTCCATGGGTAAGCCCAGTTCAATGCGTGCCTAAGAAGGGTGGCATGACTGTCATTACAAATGAGAAAAATGAGCTTATTCCTACTAGAACTGTAACAGGATGGCGTGTGTGTATTGATTATAGAAAATTAAATGACGCCACCAGAAAATATCACTTTCCCTTACCTTTCATAGATCAAATGTTGGAAAGATTAGCCGGAAATAGTTACTATTGTTTTCTAGATGGATTTTCCGGATATTTTCAAATTCCAATAGCACCCGAAGACCAAGAGAAAACCACATTCACGTGCCCTTATGGTACTTTTGCTTACAAACGCATGCCATTTGGACTTTGTAACGCCCCTGCAACCTTTCAAAGGTGTATGATGGCGATTTTTCACGACATGATAGAAGAATGCATGGAAGTATTCATGGATGACTTTTCAGTCTTCGGTGATACATTTAAATCATGTCTAGTTAATCTGGAACGAATGCTAATTAGATGCGAAAAATCAAATCTAGTACTTAATTGGGAGAAATGCCATTTCATGGTTAAAGAAGGCATCGTTCTTGGACATAAAATTTCAAAAGAAGGAATTGAAGTGGATAGAGCTAAAGTAGATGTAATTGCTAAACTTCCACATCCCACCAATGTTAGAGGAGTTAGGAGTTTTCTAGGGCATGCCGGTTTTTACCGACGTTTCATAAAAGATTTTTCTAAAATTGCCACTCCTATGAATAAACTCCTAGAAAAGGATGCTCCATTCATCTTTTCAGATGAGTGTATCAAATCTTTTAATATTCTTAAAGAGAAACTCACTAATGCGCCGATCATGATAACACCAAATTGGAATCTACCATTTGAACTAATGTGCGATGCAAGTGATTTTGCAATGGGAGCCGTTTTAGGACAAAGGATTGAAAAACGATTTCAACCTATATATTATGCTAGTAAGACATTACAAGGAGCACAAACGAACTATACAACTACTGAAAAAGAACTCCTTGCTATTGTCTTTGCATTTGACAAATTTCGATCATATCTCGTTCTAGCAAAAACGGTGGTCTATACCGACCATTCTGCTCTTAGATACTTATTTTCAAAACAAGATGCTAAACCAAGATTAATCCGTTGGATCTTACTCTTACAAGAGTTTGATATTGAAATCCGAGATAAAAGAGGAGCAGAAAATCTCACCGCTGATCATCTTTCTCGTCTTGAAAATCCCGAATTAGAAGTTCTAAATGAATCGGCCATACAAGACAACTTTCCTGATGAATATCTATTGAAGATAGATTATAAAGAAATTCTATGGTTTGCAGACTATTTAGTACGTGGATTCCTTGAAAAAGGATTATCGTACCAAAGACGAAAGAAATTCTTCAGTGATATAAAACACTATTTTTGGGAAGATCCACATCTGTTTAAAAGTTGTCCCGATGGAATAATACGCCGATGTGTATTTGGAAATGAAGCCAGTAAAATATTAAACCATTGTCACACAGGACCAACAGGAGGGCATTATGGGCCTCAACTAACAGCAAGAAAAGTTTATGAAACTGGATTCTATTGGCCAACAATTTACAAAGACGCACACCTTCTTTGCAAATCCTGTGATGCATGTCAAAGGGCCGGAAAAATAAGTCAACGTGATGAAATGCCACAAAATGTCATCCAAGTATGTGAAGTATTTGACATTTGGGGTATTGACTTTATGGGTCCATTTCTAAAATCTCATAATAATCTATATATACTCGTAGCCATTGATTATGTATCTAAATGGGCGGAAGCACAAGCTCTCCCAACTAACGATGCACGAGTTGTAGTCAACTTTTTAAAACAACTTTTTGCAAGGTTTGGAACACCGAAAGCTTTGATAAGTGATCGGGGTACTCATTTCTGTAATAATCAACTTGAGAAAGTTCTTAAAAGATATGGAGTAACTCATAAAATCTCCACCGCATATCATCCACAAACAAGTGGACAAGTTGAAAATACCAACCGAGCTTTAAAACGTATTCTAGAGAAAACCGTAGGATCAAATCCGAAGGAATGGTCCATTAAATTGGAGGATGCACTCTGGGCTTTTAGAACAGCCTACAAAACTCCAATTGGAACCACACCTTTTAGACTTGTTTATGGAAAAGCATGTCATCTTCCAGTAGAAATTGAACACAAAGCATTTTGGGCTTTGAAGACATGTAATCTTGATTTACATGAAGCCGGACGTCTACGATTAAGTCAACTAAACGAATTAGAAGAATTAAGACATGAAGCATACGAAAATTCGTTAATCTATAAAGAAAGAACGAAGAAATGGCATGATAAAAGAATCAGAAGTTCAAAAGAATTTAAAGAAGGAGACAGAGTTCTTCTTTTCAATTCACGATTCAAGCTATTTCCTGGAAAATTGAAATCAAGATGGTCTGGACCATTCATAGTCAAAAGAGTTTTCCCATACGGAACGATAGAATTGATAAATTCAAATGGGATTGAATTTAAAGTTAATGGTCACAGAGTTAAACATTACATACATGGTCTGATGGAAGTCGACAATGAAGTTAATCACAATTTCGACACCACAGCTAACTAAGTGTGGGGAGAATCAAGTCTTTAAAGGATAATATGTATTTCTGTTAGAGTTAGATTGTCTGTTTTCGTGTAGTTCTTGAAAATGGAACCCAAATGGTCTTTCCCTAGCAGACCCTAAAGAACTAGTCTTCTTCCCCCATTCTGAATTTTTATTTTTTTTTAGGTTTTTACAAAATGAAGACTGCCTGTGAACTAAACCATGGTCTAATGCTACACGCTTTGATCACTAAACGTAATAATGACATACTCCCGAGTGAATTAGTATCAGTAATCAGAGAAAGAATGGACGGAGTTAGAAAAGAATCCAGATGCGAAGATAATAAGTTACAATTTGGTAAAGGAAAATCAAAATCCGCAGCGAAAAGAAGAGCACGACACCTAGAAAGATGTCACAAATGCGGAAAATGGTCACATGGAGGTAAATGTTCAAATAATCAAACCTATTCAAATACCGAATTTGTTACTTTATGCAGAGACGGACCGTTCATATGTTTAGAAGAAAAGACACTGAATGCTCGAGGTTACGCCTATGTAGCCATGGAAAACCAATTAAACCGACTATCTTATGAATGTGATAGATCATATAACTAAGAAATCTATTTCACAGGTATGTCTGTACAGTTTTTATTTTTATTTTTATTTTTAACCTTTTGATAATAAACGCTAATTTGTTCGCTAAAAAGTATTAAATTGGTATTGAATAAAATTAGGTTTGGCGACCGAAATTATTGATATCATTCAAAAATTTATTACATCACTGCGAAATTTAACGTTTATTCTTAAGGTATAAATATCTTTAATCAATCAACCCAAAATATTTCAAAAATTCGTCATGAGTTAAATTAGGTCTTGGAACCGAAATTACTTTACCGAAAAGAGGGGCGCATATTTTTGATAATATTTGATTGATTAAAGTGGGATAAAAAGCCAAAAAGATTTTTAATTTTATTTTTACCATGTTTTTAAAATAAATATTTAAATCTTAAATTAATATTGTAAACTTTGTAAAAACAATATTTTTAAAATTGTAAATATTTGAATTTTTAAATTAAGTCTGGTGTGAATTTTTAATTTTTAAAATATGAATTTTTAATTTTATGCATTTCAAATTTTAAGTTTGGTGTGATTTTTTTTAATATTAATTTTGAATTTTATATTTATGTTGTGTGAATTTAAAAACAAAAATTTACTTTATCTCATTAAGTTAAAAATATGATTTTTAAAATTCGTCGTAAGTTGAAGACTAGGTCTTTGAACCGAAATTGCTTTACCCAAGAGAGGGACGAGAACTTTTATTATCATTATTTTTAATCTTATTGAATTAAAGTATGCCAAAAACATTAAAAAACCCAAAAATCTTTACTTTTAAAAACCGCACTTTGATTTGACAAATTTTAAAATTTTGTCGAGGGACAGACTAGGACAACAATCCAAAACGCCCTCGCTCCTAAAGGAAAATAAAATTTTTAAAATTTAATTAATTATAAGTTTTATAAAGCATAAGGTTTTATATTAAAAAAAAAAAAAAAAAAAAAAAAAAAATAAACTGAAAACACTGTAGCCGGAACCCCATGCGATCGCATGGGGTTTACACACCAACCTCATGCGATCGCATGAGGCTGGAAAACTGGCCAGATCAAAAACTCTCAGCGAGTCTGTTCTTCACCACAACACACACACATACACCCGAAACTTACCCAAAAATTCACCAATTTTCGCCATTTTTTCACCGTAATTCGTCATTTTTCTTGCTCTAATCATGCCTAGATTCTCATTCTTCAGCAAATTGGTAAAAATTACACTCCTAAACTCTATAAATTCCTAGTTTTTGTGATAATTACCAATTTTTTTTACCTAATGCAATTTTGTTAATTTCTAGTGTAATTAGTGTTAAATTGTTAGTATTTTATGCATGTATAACCTAGATTGATGCTATTTAACATGATTTGAAGTCAAAAACTTCAAAAAATTTAGAAATCTAGGGTTTGTGTTCTTGAGCAATTTGGGGCTTTTTGATATAAACAGGTTATGGCCGATTTTTGTCATGAATTATTGCTAAATTGAGTAGTGTAACATGTTTAGATAGTTAAATGATCCAAACAATGATCCTAAACATGATTTTTGGAGATTAAAGTGGACTTTTTAAGTCCAAAATTCATGAACTTGATTAATTTGATATATTTGCCATTTGAGACTTGTTTAATTATTAATAATGAATATTTTGACATGTTATTTGAGTTAAATGCTTATGAATTTTGTATACATTTTCATATGTGCTTATTTGAAAAGTGTAAAATTGTGAAAAATTGTGAAAATGTGTATAAGTTTAATTTTGATTTAACATGTTATAGTGATTGTTTTAAGTTGTTATTTTGCTAACACTAATGCATATTTGGATGCACAATTTTTGTGTTTAATGTGTTTTACAGAGAGCCGATACTGGAGGTTCAGGAGCATCATCATCTAGACGACCAGCACCAGCACCAGAACCAGAACCAGAAATGCAACACGAACAAGAACCACAACAGGAACAACAACAGCCTGATCAGCACATACCTTATTATGATCCGGTACAGTTTGTTGATGAATTCATAGTATTCCCAATGAGGCCGCCAGTAGAATTCCCAACGATTCCTGAGCACACTCTACATCCTAATCTGAGATTTGATAGAAGATGGAGAGATTACGAGACATATCAAAGGAACAAATTCAAATTGGTAACAAAAAATGTAGAGGTGCCAAGGGTAATTGATTGGGCCCCTTTGGAAACGGTCCATCTAGCTGACCGTGTTAGACAGCTTTTAGTTCAAAGGTATGGCAGTTCTTCTTTTACAGATTGGGAACGTATTTTCACCATTCGTAGACCTGTATATAAGGAATGGTGTGTTGAGTTGATGATTACTGTATCACTTGATACAAATATAGTTAGGATAGATGATAGAAGATTTCTTAGGTTTATCCTTGGCGGTAGGATGTACAGAATGTCCATGCTGGACATGGCCAGGGCCTTACAGATATATACTCCTGGTGAGTTGCTATTACCCGATTATACAAACTTGATTCATTATGGTGAACGGGTAGATAGTAACTTTGACGCTGACGCCATTTGGAGGCGTATGTCACATTTTGATGTTTTTACACGAGCAGGAGGACACTCCTATACACATATTGACAGAGCCGAGCTTCGTATTATTCATAGATTTTTGGCCAACTCGATTACACAAAGAGGTCATAATAAAGAAAAAATTACCTTATATGATTTATTCTACCTAAAGTGTATTCGGGATCCTAGAAGCTTTGTCAATATCCCTTACTGTGTTGCTTTTTATTTATCTAAAATGGTAGAGGGAATGCAGGACGGGAGTATAATAGGAGGAGGTATTTTTGTTACTCTCATTGGAGAGTATTTAGGTGTTGATAGGAACCAAGGGGGTCCATTACAGATTTGTAGAGAACAGGTTGAGCCCTTAGGATTGAAAGTTTATGTGGGTGCTAAGGTATTGAAAAGTAGACGTAACCAGGCAGTACCCTATGAGGGATCTCATCCTCAGGTAGAGAGAGGCTCAGACGAGGAAATGGAGGAGGCGGAAGACATTAGGGATGTCTTTCGAGATGCTATTCTTGACGTCCACGTTCGTATAGATGAGGAAGCAATGACGAACGCGGCAAGACATAGTATGTATGAGCAGTGGAACTCCGAGCGAGTATACGAGGATTATAGGCGACGCAAACACGATAGCTGGTTAGTTCATCAGCACCAAATCATGAGCCAGCTATCATATCAGGTACCAAATAACTATGTACCTACTCGACCTGCTCATTTTCCGCCACATAGCCCCGATATCCGACCACCCTTTAACCGGTATGACTATAACCAAGCCTATCAGAACACCTATAACCAACAATGGAACCCACCCGATGAGATGAACTAGAACCCCTATCCAGACTGATTTAGTTCCATTTGGTTATTTTTTTATGATTATTATGTTTTTATCTTTTGACTTTTTCATGTTTAAACTTATGTTATTGGATAAATTTGTGTAATTTTTATTATTTTATTATTATTGTGTACTAATATTTCATATTTAGAATTTGAAAGTGGGATATTAAGTCCCATTTCAAATTGCCATGCATGATTATACTTGTATGTATGTATATTGTCGATTGTTCAAAACAGGGTAAAACAGCGCATTTTCAAAGACTGGCATTAAGTTCAGCAAAAGCTACTAATTTTGACGACAAGATGACAAATAAATGTGATGTCACAACAGACGGAATGAACAAATGATGTGCACCATTTATCATTCAGCAAACAAACGCCAATATATTTGGAAACTTTGGTAAAATTTAATCATTTTCACACAAATCACCCTCAATAATTTAAATTGTTACTGATTTCTTGCAAATGAGGGCATTGAAAGATCTTAAGTGTGGGAAGGGGTTAAATTCTTTCGGATCTTAAAAATTTTTTACTTTATACACTTGGTAACCATTAAAAATACTAGTAACGTAATAGTTGTATTAGAATCTAGTGCTCTCTGATAATAAAGAACAGCCCTAGTCTTATATACTGACTACCCAATTCTAGTAAAATTTTTCAAAATTTTCAATTAAATGAACTCAAAATCATGTTTATACATATTTATGAACGATAAAACTAGGTGTTAACACCGAAATTATTGTTACTTCGGAAAGGACATAAATTGAGAAACAAACCAAAATGTTGAAATTCATTTAAAATGGAATAGAGGACGATAAAAAAGGAAAATAAAAGCCAAGTGTGGGAAAATTTACCAAGTTATCTTAAACATATGTCACATATATCTGTAACAAATAACTGAAAATACTTTTGCTTTGGACTAAACTAAACTGTTTTACCCAATGAAAGAAAAGAAAAGATGGATCTACACGATGAATCAATTCCATTATTAAAAGGAAGTAAAGTCTTCCGAAAAAGAAACGCGCTTCTTGATTTAGGTCATGAAGTTGTCGTTCAGACCAGCTGTAGGTTGACGAAAAATCTAGAAAAGTCATCTCTAAAATCAGCAGGAAATCCACGAACCTCAGCATCAAACAGGGTCGCCATGTGGTCAGATTTATCCTAACCATGAGAAGGATTTATCTTGTAAAATGGGGGGGGCACCATGCAAATTAGCTGGATAAGAC
This sequence comes from Rutidosis leptorrhynchoides, assembly GCF_046630445.1. Classification (NCBI taxonomy): domain Eukaryota; kingdom Viridiplantae; phylum Streptophyta; class Magnoliopsida; order Asterales; family Asteraceae; genus Rutidosis; species Rutidosis leptorrhynchoides. The sequence goes on from NC_092337.1 coordinate 105,500,744, forward strand.
TAATGAATCAGATCCCCAGAAAGGATAATCTCCTTAAAGATTAAAAATCAGCTTTTAAGACTAATATTACTCAATCCTAGAGATTGACTTTAAAGATTGAGAATTACAAACTCATGGAATTCAATGATATCTAAACTCGAGCTTGAACGAGAAAATATTTTGATCAAAATTACAAACCGATTTGTTTTCTGAAAACCCTATTTTTAATGCGTTCATTACCATTGAACGTGAAATCCTAGGAATTCACCTGGAATTCATTAGGTCACCTGAACCAAATCGGGTGTCAACCGTAAGAACGGTGGTTGCATAGTGGTCAAAGATAGGACCTTGTGCCATACCGAAAAATCATAAGGGTGAGCTTTACTATTGCTCCTACCAAGGATAGTAATTGCATCCGACACGTTATAGACCATAATTAAAAGCATGTCAGGGGACATTGCCTTAACAGTTGCTTGTTCAACGCTTTCCTTTACAACCAGACGGTAGTTTACCGAAAGGTAATATACGGGACAAGTAAACTGGACGTGTTGCTTTCCAAATACAAGGTTAGCAAGTGGGTGACACAAAACCGCAAGTTTTGAGCTAAAATTTTCAAATCTGAAACCCACCAAACCCACAAAAATATTTTGCAAACACTGGTAAAGGGTTATTCCGGAAAACTTATCTAGGGTAAAAACTAGATTTAATTTTCAAAAGATCAAATGTTTTCATAAAGATCCAATTTCCTTAATGGATCTAAATTTTTATAGTCATGTGGGACTGTAAACCATATCGTTACTACCATTGTTTATATCACCGTATAGAAATCACTGATGTACAAAGTGTGAAGAATAAAGAAGTGATTCTAGTATTTCAAGACGATATTGCTTGAGGACAAGCAACGCTCAAGTGTGGGAATATTTGATAATGCTAAAAACGAACATATATTTCATAGCATTATTCCTCAAGAAAGACAAGCTTTTAATTGCAACTGTTCTATTTACAAGTGATATACGTTTAAATAATAAAAGGTGAAGACAAAAGACAGATTCGACGAATTGAAGACGCAAACGACCAAAAAGCTCAAAAGTACAAAAGACAATCAAAGAGGTTCCAATTATTGATAAGAAACGTCTCGAAATTACAAGAGTACAAGATTCAAAACGCAAAGTACAAAATATAAAATTGTACGCAAGGACGTTCGAAAATCCGGAACCGGGACCGGAGTCAACTCTCAATGCTCGACGCAACGGACTAAAAATTACAAGTCAACTATGCACATAAATATAATATAATATTTAAATAATTCTTATAATTATTTAATATATTATATTATTTATAAAACGTCGGCACAAGGAAACAAGCAACATGTGAGCTCTCCCAGCTGGCCATGCGATCGCATGGCCAGGAAGAAGAAAGTCCATGCGATCGCATGGCATGAAAAGTCAGGCCACACCTCCTATAAATTCGCAGTTTGGTGAACCAAAAACATATCCATCTTTCTCTCTTCTCTCATATATACGTAAAATATATATAATTTATATTTTAATTTTAATTTTAATTATAATTCTAATAATAAGGGTATGTTAGCGAATATTGTAAGGGTGTAAGTCAAAATTCTGTCCGTGTAACGCTACGCTATTTTTAATCATTGTAAGTTATGTTCAACCTTTTTACATTAATGTCTCGTAGCTAAGTTATTATTATGCTTATTTAAAACGAAGTAATCATGATGTTGGGCTAATTACTAAAATTGGGTAATTGGGCTTTGTACCATAATTGGGGTTTGGACAAAAGAACGACACTTGTGGAAATTAGACTATGGGCTATTAATGGGCTTTATATTTGTTTAACTAAATGAAAGTTTGTTAATGTTAATATAAAGATTTATAATTGGGCGTCCCTATAAATTACCATATACACTCGATCGGACACGATGGGCGGGGTATTTATATGTACGAATAATCGTTCATCTAACCGGACATGGGAATGGATTAATAGCCACTAGAATAATTAAAACAGGGGTGAAATTACATTCAAGGGTAATTGGTGTAATTGCTAACAAAGTAGTAAAACCTTGGTTTACACGCAGTCGATAACCTGGTGTATTCATTAAACAAAGTATTAAAACCTTGTTACAATTCGAATCCCCAATTAGTTGGAATATTTAACTTCGGGTATAAGGATAATTTGACGAGGACACTCGCACTTTATATTTATGACTGATGGACTGTTATGGACAAAAACCAGACGGACATATTAAATAATCCAGGACAAAGGACAATTAACCCATGGGCATAAAACTAAAATCAATACGTCAAACATCATGATTACGGAAGTTTAAATAAGCATAATTCTTTTATTTCATATTTAATTTCCTTTATTTTATATTTAATTTCACTTCTAATTATCGCATTTTTATTGTTATTGTATTTAATTGCACTTTTAATTATCGTACTTTTTAATTATCGAAAGTTTATTTTATCGCACTTTTATTATTCGTAATTTCATTTATCGTTATTTACTTCATGCTTTAATTTAAGTCTTGTATTTATTTTTAATATTTTACATTTGGTTTTAATTGCGACTAAAGTTTTAAAATCGACAAACCGGTCATTAAACGGTAAAAACCCCCCTTTATAATAATAATATTACTTATACATAAATTTGTATTTTTATAAAAGTAAATTAATATAGCGTTGAGCTTTGTTTAAAAAAAAGATTCCCTGTGGAACGAACCGGACTTACTAAAAACTACACTACTGTACGATTAGGTACACTGCCTATAAGTGTTGTAGCAAGGTTTAAGTATATCCATTCTATAAATAAATAAATATCTTGTGTAAAATTGTATCGTATTTAATAGTGTTTCCTAGTAAAATATAAACTATTTCGTATACACCTCGCATAACATCAATATGATATATATACAATTAAATGTCGTTACAACGATAATCGTTACATATATGTCTCGTTTCGAAATCCTTAAGTTAGTAGTCTTGTTTATATGTATATAACTCATTGTTAATATACTTATGGAGATACTTACTTATCATAATCTCATGTTAACCATATGTATATCCATATATATATCGTCATGTCGTTTTTACAAGTTTTAACGTTCGTGAATCGTCGGTCAACTTGGGTGGTCAATTGTCTATATGAAACATATTTCAATTAAACAAGTCTTAACAAGTTTGATTGCTTAACATGTTGGAAACATTTAATCATGTAAATATCAATCTCAATTAATATATATAAACATGGAAAAGTTCGGGTCACTACAGTACCTACCCGTTAAATAAATTTCGTCCCGAAATTTTAAGCTGTTGAAGGTGTTGACGAATCTTCTGGAAATAGATGTGGGTATTTCTTCTTCATTTGATCTTCACACTCCCAGGTGAACTCGGGTCCTCTACGAACATTCCATCGAACCTTAACAATTGGTATCTTGTTTTGCTTAAGTCTTTTAACCTCACGATCCATTATTTCGACGGGTTCTTCGATGAATTGGAGTTTTTCATTGATTTGGATTTCATCTAACGGAATAGTGAGATCTTCTTTAGTAAAACATTTCTTCAAATTCGAGACGTGGAAAGTGTTATGTACAGCTGCGAGTTGTTGAGGTAACTCAAGTCGGTAAGCTACTGGTCCGACACGATCAATAATCTTGAATGGTCCAATATACCTTGGATTTAATTTCCCTTGTTTACCAAATCGAACAACGCCTTTCCAAGGTGCAACTTTAAGCATGACCATCTCTCCAATTTCAAATTCTATATCTTTTCTTTTAATGTCAGCGTAGCTCTTTTGTCGACTTTGGGCGGTTTTCAACCGTTGTTGAATTTGGATGATCTTCTCGGTAGTTTCTTGTATAATCTCCGGACCCGTAATCTGTCTATCCCCCACTTCACTCCAACAAATCGGAGACCTGCACTTTCTACCATAAAGTGCTTCAAACGGAGCCATCTCAATGCTTGAATGGTAGCTGTTGTTATAGGAAAATTCTGCTAACGGTAGATGTCGATCCCAACTGTTTCCGAAATCAATAACACATGCTCGTAGCATGTCTTCAAGCGTTTGTATCGTCCTTTTGCTCTGCCCATCAGTTTGTGGATGATAGGCAGTACTCATGTCTAGACGAGTTCCTAATGCTTGCTATAATGTCTGCCAGAATCTTGAAATAAATCTGCCATCCCTATCAGAGATAATAGAGATTGGTATTCCATGTCTGGAGACGACTTCCTTCAAATACAGTCGTGCTAACTTCTCCATCTTGTCATCTTCTCTTATTGGCAGGAAGTGTGCTGATTTGGTGAGACGATCAACTATTACCCAAATAGTATCAAAACCACTTGCAGTCCTCGGCAATTTAGTGATGAAATCCATGGTAATGTTTTCCCATTTCTATTCCGGGATTTCGGGTTGTTGAAGTAGACCTGATGGTTTCTGATGCTCAGCTTTGACCTTAGAACACGTCAAACATTCTCCTACGTATTTAGCAACATCGGCTTTCATACCCGGCCACCAAAAATGTTTCTTGAGATCCTTGTACATCTTCCCCGTTCCAGGATGTATTGAGTATCTAGTTTTATAAGCTTCTCTAAGTACCATTTCTCTCATATCTCCAAATTTTGGTACCCAAATCCTTTCAGCCCTATACCGGGTTCCGTCTTCCCGAATATTAAGATGCTTCTCCGATCCTTTGGGTATATCATCCTTTAAATTTCCCTCTTTTAAAACTCCTTGTTGCGCCTCCTTTATTTGAGTAGTAAGGTTATTATGAATCATTATATTCATAGATTTTACTCGAATGGGTTCTCTGTCCTTCCTGCTCAAGGCATCGGCTACCACATTTGCCTTCCCCGGGTGGTAACGAATCTCAAAGTCGTAATCATTCAATAATTCAATCCACCTACGCTGCCTCATATTCAGTTGTTTCTGATTAAATATGTGTTGAAGACTTTTGTGGTCGGTATATATAATACTTTTGACCCCATATAAGTAGTGCCTCCAAGTCTTTAATGCAAAAACAACCGCGCCTAATTCCAAATCATGCGTCATATAATTTTGTTCGTGAATCTTCAATTGTCTAGACGCATAAGCAATCACCTTCGTTCGTTGCATTAATACACAACCGAGACCTTGCTTTGATGCGTCACAATAAATCACAAAATCATCATTCCCTTCAGGCAATGACAATATAGGTGCCGTAGTTAGCTTTTTCTTCAATAACTGAAACGCTTTCTCTTGTTCATCATTCCATTCAAATTTCTTCCCTTTATGCGTTAATGCAGTCAAGGGTTTTGCTATTCTGGAAAAGTCTTGGATGAACCTTCTGTAGTAACCAGCTAGTCCTAAAAACTGGCGTATATGTTTCGAAGTTTTCGGGGTTTCCCACTTTTCAACAGTTTCTATCTTTGCCGGATCCACCTTAATACCTTTTTTGTTCACTATGTGACCGAGGAATTGAACTTCTTCCAACCAAAATGCACACTTTGAAAACTTAGCGTACAGTTTTTCTTTCCTCAATACTTCTAGCACTTTTCTCAAATGTTCTTCGTGCTCTTGATCATTCTTTGAGTAAATAAGTATGTCATCGATGAAAACAATGACAAACTTGTCAAGATATGGCCCACACACTCGGTTCATAAGGTCCATGAACACAGCTGGTGCATTAGTCAATCCAAACGGCATTACCATAAACTCGTAATGACCATAACGCGTCCTAAAAGCAGTTTTTGGAATATCATCCTCCTTTACTCGCATTTGATGATATCCAGAACGTAAATCGATCTTCGAATAAACCGACGAGCCTTGTAGTTGATCAAATAAGTCGTCGATTCTCGGTAGTGGGTAGCGGTTCTTGATGGTAAGTTTGTTCAACTCTCGGTAGTCGATACACAACCTGAATGTATCATCTTTCTTCTTGACGAACAAAACAGGAGCTCCCCACGGTGATGTGCTTGGTCGAATGAAACCATGCTCTAAAAGTTCTTGTAATTGGCTTTGCAGTTCTTTCATCTCGCTAGGTGCGAGTCTGTAAGGAGCACGAGCTATTGGTGCAGCTCCTGGTACAAGATCTATTTGAAATTCAACGGATCGATGTGGGGGTAATCCCGGTAATTCTTTCGGAAATACATCGGGAAATTCTTTTGCGACGGGAACATCATTGATGCTCTTTTCTTCAGTTTGTACTTTCTCGACGTGTGCTAGAACAGCATAGCAACCTTTTCTTATTAGTTTTTGTGCCTTCAAATTACTAATAAGATGTAGCTTCGTGTTGCCCTTTTCTCCGTACACCATTAAGGGTTTTCCTTTTTCTCGTATAATGCGAATTGCATTTTTGTAACAAACGATCTCTGTTTTCACTTCTTTCAACCAGTCCATACCGATTATCACATCAAAACTCCCTAACTCTACTGGTATCAAGTCAATCTTAAATGTTTCGCTAACCAGTTTAATTTCTCGATTCCGACATATATTATCTGCTGAAATTAATTTACCATTTGCTAATTCGAGTAAAAATTTACTATCCAAAGGCGTCAATGGACAACTTAATTTAGCATAAAAATCTCTACTCATATAGCTTCTATCCACACCCGAATCAAATAAAACGTAAGCAGATTTATTATCAATAAGAAACGTACCCGTAACAAGCTCCGGGTCTTCCTGTGCCTCTGCCGCATTAATATTGAAAACTCTTCCGCGGCCTTGTCCATTCGTGTTCTCCTGGTTCGGGCAATTTCTAATAATGTAGCCCGGTTTTCCACATTTATAACAAACTACATTGGCATAACTTGCTCCGACACTACTTGCTCCGCCATTACTCGTTCCGACACCATTTGTTCCTTTCGTTCTATTAACTCCTGGTCCATAGACCTCACACTTAGCCGCGCTATGACCATTTCTTTTACACTTGTTGCAAAATTTGGTGCAGAACCCCGAGTGATACTTTTCACACCTTTTGCATAGCTGCTTCTGATTGTTGTTGTTGTTGTTGCGGTTATTATTGTTGTTGGGATGATTGTTGTAGTTGCTGTTGTTGTTGTTGTTGTTGTTGTTGTTGTTGGGCCGTTTGTTGTAGTTGCGATTGATGTTGCGATTGTTGGGATAATTGTTGCGATTATTGTTGTAATTGCTGTTGTTGTTGTATTGGTGATTCTTATCACCGTTTTCCTCCCACTTTCTTTTGACTTGCTTCACATTGGCCTCTTCAGCAGTCTGTTCGTTAATTCTTTCTTCAATCTGGTTCACTAGTTTGTGAGCCATTCTACATTCCTGTTGTATGGAGGCGGGCTCGTGTGAACTTATATCTTCTTGGATTCTTTCCGGTAATCCTTTCACAAACGCGTCGATCTTCTCTTCCTCATCTTCGAATGCTCCCGGACACAATAGGCACAATTCTATGAATCGTCTTTCGTACGTGGTAATAACAAATCCTTGGGTTCGTAACCCTCTAAGTTCTGTCTTGAGCTTATTGACCTCGGTTCTGGGACGGTACTTCTCGTTCATCAAGTGCTTGAATGCTGACCACGGTAGTGCGTACGCATCATCTTGTCCCACTTGCTCTAGATAGGTATTCCACCATGTTAACGCAGAACCTGTGAAGGTATGCGTAGCGTACTTCACTTTGTCCTCTTCAGTACACTTACTTATGGCAAACACTGATTCGACCTTCTCGGTCCACCGTTTCAATCCGATCGGTCCTTCGGTTCCATCAAATTCCAAAGGTTTGCAGGCAGTGAATTCTTTGTAGGTGCATCCTACACGATTTCCTGTACTGCTAGATCCAAGGTTATTATTGGTATGTAGCGCAGCCTGTACTGCGGCTATGTTTGAAGCTAGAAAAGTACGGAATTCCTCTTCATTCATATTCACGGTGTGTCGAGTAGTCGGTGCCATTTCCTTCAAAATAGTCAAATGGAACAAGTTAATCATACAGAATATTAAGAGTAGTTAATAGTATTTCGTAGCATAATATGAACTCATTTATAAAAGCTTTTTCTTCATATTAGCGTTTTATAAGTTTAAATTCGGGTAGTACCTACCCGTTAAGTTCATACTTAGTAGCTAATATACAATTCAACTACTACAATTCTATATGAAAAACTGATTATAATAATATTTCGCGTTCAAACTTTTATACAATATTTTACAAACTTACAATACCACTTATTTTACATAAAGCATGAAATATAGCACACAATAACTTTGATACAAGATAGTTGTGAAGATAATTCTAGCTAGTACACAAGTCGTTCAGCAAAGGCAATAAAGACACGTAATTCATACGTCCAGAAACAAGTCATGCATTCTGGTTTTACTAGGACTACTTCCCATCCTTAGTCTTGTGGAACATAACCGTTATGGCCGTTGATAAGACAGCGTGTTGTAACGTCGTCAAAGGGACGAGGGTTACGTAATGTCCAACAGTCCCGTAACAATCTAAAAACCTCATTTCTTACCCCAATTACTGACTCCGTCACTTGTGGGAACGTTTTGTTTAATAGTTGTAGCCCGATGTTCTTGTTCTCACTTTGGTGAGAAGCGAACATTACTAATCCGTAAGCATAACATGCTTCTTTATGTTGCATGTTAGCCGCTTTTTCTAAATCACGAAGTCCAATATTCGGATATATTGAGTCAAAATAATTTCTTAACCCATTACGTAAAATAGCATTTGGGTTCCCCGCAATATATGCGTCAAAGTAAACACATCGTAACTTATGGATTTCCCAATGTGATATCCCCCATCTTTCGAACGAAAGCCTTTTATAAACCAAGGCATTCTTGGAACGTTCTTCGAATGTCTTACAAACTGATCTCGCCTTAAATAGTTGTGCCGAAGAATTCTGACCGACTCTAGACAAGATTTCATCAATCATGTCTCCGGGTAGGTCTCTTAAAATATTGGGTTGTCTATCCATTTTGTGTTTTTATACTGTAAAATAGACAAGAGTTAGATTCATAAAAAAAAAATACCTATTAATACAAGCAATTTTTACATATATCATAAAGCATAAGCACACTATATTACTTATATTACACCACACGAATACAACTATCTTATTCCGACTCGCTTGTTTCTTCTTCTTCGGTTTTGGTTCGTTTTGCCAAGTTTCTAGGGATATATGATGTTCCCCTAATACGAGCCGTCGTTATCCACATTGGTTTAGAAAAACCTGGTGGTTTAGAGGTTCCCGGGTCATTGTTACAACTTAAGGACTTCGGGGGTTGACGATACATATAAAGTTCATCGGGGTTGGAATTAGATTTCTCTATTTTTATGTCCTTTCCCTTATTATTTTCTTTTGCCTTTTTAAATTCAGTTGGGGTAATTTCTATAACATCATCGGAATTCTCGTCGGAATCCGATTCATCGGAGAATTGGTAATCCTCCCAATATTTTGCTTCCTTGGCGGAAACACCATTGACCATAATTAACCTTGGTCGATTGGTTGAGGATTTTCTTTTACTTAACCGTTTTATTATTTCCCCCACCGGTTCTATTTCTTCATCCGGTTCCGATTCTTCTTCCGGTTCTGACTCTTCTTCCGGTTCCTCTTCGGGAACTTGTGAATCAGTCCACGAATCATTCCAATTTACATTTGATTCTTCATTATTATTAGGTGAGTCAATGGAACTTGTTCTAGAGGTAGACATTTATCACATAATATCAAACGCGTTAAGAGATTAATATATCACATAATATTCACATGTTAAAAATATATAGTATTCAACAAAATTTGTTAAGCAATCATTTTTCAAGTAAACACGGTCGAAGTCCAGACTCACTAATGCATCCTAACAAACTCGATAAGACACACTAATGCAAAATTCTGGTTCTCTAAGACCAACGCTCGGATACCAACTGAAATGTCCCGTTCTTATTGATTAAAAACGTTCCATATTAATTGATTTCGTTGCGAGGTTTTGACCTCTATATGAGACGTTTTTCAAAGACTGCATTCATTTTTAAAACAAACCATAACCTTTATTTCATAGATAAAGGTTTTAAAAAACTTTACGTAGATTATCAAATAATGATAATCTAAAATATCCTGTTTACACACGACCATTACATAATGGTTTATAATACAAATATGTTACAACAAAATAAGTTTCTTGAATGCAGTTTTTACACAATATCATACAAGCATGGACTCCAAATCTCGTCCTTATTTAAGTATGCGACAGCGGAAACTCTTAATAATCACCTGAGAATAAACATGCTTAAAACGTCAACAAAAATGTTGGTGAGTTATAGGTTTAACCTATATATATTAAATCATAATAATAGATCACAAGATTTCATATTTCAATACACATCCCATACATAGAGATAAAAATCATTCATATGGTGAACACCTGGTAACCGACATTAACAAGATGCATATATAAGAATATCCCCATCATTCCGGGACACCCTTCGGATATGATATAAATTTCGAAGTACTAAAGCATCCGGTACTTTGGATGGGGTTTGTTAGGCCCAATAGATCTATCTTTAGGATTCGCGTCAATTAGGGTGTCTGTTCCCTAATTCTTAGATTACCAGACTTAATAAAAAGGGGCATATTCGATTTCGATAATTCAACCATAGAATGTAGTTTCACGTACTTGTGTCTATTTTGTAAATCATTTATAAAACCTGCATGTATTCTCATCCCAAAAATATTAGAATTTAAAAGTGGGACTATAACTCACTTTCACAAATTTTTACTTCGTTGAGAAGTAAGACTTGGCCACTGTTGATTCACGAACCTATAACAATATATACATATATATTAAAGTATGTTCAAAATATATTTACAACACTTTTAATATATTTTGATGTTTTAAGTTTATTAAGTCAGCTGTCCTCGTTAGTAACCTACAACTAGTTGTCCACAGTTAGATGTACAGAAATAAATCGATAAATATTATCTTGAATCAATCCACGACCCAGTGTATACGTATCTCAGTATTGATCACAACTCAAACTATATATATTTTGGAATCAACCTCAACCCTGTATAGCTAACTCCAACATTCACATATAGAGTGTCTATGGTTGTTCCGAAATATATATAGATGTGTCGACATGATAGGTCGAAACATTGTATACGTGTCTATGGTATCTCAAGATTACATAATATACAATACAAGTTGATTAAGTTATGGTTGGAATAGATTTGTTATCAATTTTCACGTAGCTAAAATGAGAAAAATTATCCAATCTTGTTTTACCCATAACTTCTTCATTTTAAATCCGTTTTGAGTGAATCAAATTGCTATGGTTTCATATTGAACTCTATTTTATGAATATAAACAGAAAAAGTATAGGTTTATAGTCAGAAATATAAGTTACAAGTCGTTTTTGTAAAGGTAGTCATTTCAGTCGAAAGAACGACGTCTAGATGACCATTTTAGAAAACATACTTCCACTTTGAGTTTAACCATAATTTTTGGATATAGTTTCATGTTCATAATAAAAATAATTTTCTCAAAATAACAACTTTTAAATCAAAGTTTATCATAGTTTTTAATTAACTAACCCAAAACAGCTCGCGGTGTTACTACGACGGCGTAAATCCGGTTTTACGGTGTTTTTCGTGTTTCCAGGTTTTAAATCATTAAGTTAGCATATCATATAGATATAGAATATGTGTTTAGTTAATTTTAAAAGTCAAGTTAGAAGGATTAACTTTTGTTTGCGAAAAAGTTTATAATTAACTAAACTATGTTCTAGTGATTACGAGTTTAAACCTTCGAATAAGATAGTTTTATATATATGAATCGAATGATGTTATGAACATCATTACCACCTCAAGTTTAGTAGGTAAACCTACTGGAAGTGACAAGAAATGATCTAGCTTCAAAGGATCTTGGATGGCTTGAAAGTTCCTAAGTAGGATCATGACACAAAAAACAAGTTCAAGTAAGATTTTTTCTCGAATTAAGATAGTTTATAGTTATAGAAATTGAATCAAAGTTTGAATATGAATATTAACTTGAATAAGAAAGATAACCTACTGTATATAACAAAGGTTTCTTGATCTTAGATGATTACTTGGAATGGATTAGAAAGCTTGGAAGTAAATTAGTAAACTTGAAGGGATTTTTGAAGTGTTCTTCCTATGATGATTATAGCTTGATTCTTGAAGTGATTTTTGATGAAGATGATGATTAACTACTGGAAAAATACGTTCATAATAGTGTGGGTGTGTTGAGAGAGAATTAGAAAGAGAATTGGAAGTGAAATGGAGTGAATGATGAGTGGTAATTGGTGAGTGGTGAGTGGGGTTAAAAGGAGTTCTAGTTAGTTGACTAGCTCATGGTAGAAGTTAAAATTGATTAGTCATACATGACATAATCAAGAGTGGAATCCCATGCTAGTTCCTATTGGTATATACCCATAGTAAGTACGTTTTGAAGCTGTGTATAATACGGGTAAGAATACGACTAGAATTCTTGATGAAAGAAAAGAATGGGAAAGTAACTGTAACCATTTTCGTTAAGTATGAGTGTTTTGATATATGTCTTGAAGTCTTCCAAAAGTATTTTAATACATCTAAATACACTACATGTATATACATTTTAACTGAGTCGTTAAGTCATCGTTAATCGTTACATGTAAGTGTTGTTTTGAAACCTTTAAGTTAACGATCTCAATTAATGTTGTTAACCCATTGTTTATTATATCTAATGAGATGTTAAATTATTATATTATCATGATATTATGATATATTAATATATCTTAATATGATATATATACATTTAAATGTCGTTACAACAATAATCGTTACATATATGTCTCGTTTCGAAATCCTTAAGTTAGTAGTCTTGTTTATATGTATATAACTCATTGTTAATATACTTATGGAGATACTTACTTATCATAATCTCATGTTAACCATATGTATATCCATATATATATCGTCATGTCGTTTTTACAAGTTTTAACGTTCGTGAATCGTCGGTCAACTTGGGTGGTCAATTGTCTATATGAAACATATTTCAATTAATCAAGTCTTAACAAGTTTGATTGCTTAACATGTTGGAAAAACATTTAATCATGTAAATATCAATATCAATTAATATATATAAACATGGAAAAGTTCGGGTCACTACAACACTTATCAAAATACTTCTACTTAACAAAAATGCTTACAATTACATCCTCATTCAGTTTCATCAACAATTCTACTCGTATGCACCCGTATTCGTACTCGTACAATACACAGCTTTTAGATGTATGTACTATTGGTATATACACTCCAATGATCAGCTCTTAGCAGCCCATGTGAGTCACCTAACACATGTGGGAACCATCATTTGGCAACTAGCATGAAATATCTCATAAAATTACAAAAATATGAGTAATCATTCATGACTTATTTACATGAAAACAAAATTACATATCCTTTATATCTAATCCATACACCAACGACCAAAAACACCTACAAACACTTTCATTCTTCAATTTTCTTCATCTAATTGATCTCTCTCAAGTTCTATCTTCAAGTTCTAAGTGTTCTTCATAAATTCCAAAAGTTCTAGTTTCATAAAATCAAGAATACTTCCAAGATTGCAAGTTTACTTCCAAGTTTTCTAAATCCATTCCAAGTTGTGACGATCGCTCCAAATCCATTTGGCCGAATACGTCATTCATTGATTTCATTGCGAGGTATTTGACCTCTATATGATACGTTTTATAAACATTGCATTCTTTTGAAAAGGCACACCATAAATGAATATTAAATCATAGGTTTTCGACATCTGATGATTTCTACATATAAACAATCACCTTATATAATAGTTTACAATAGTACTTCCATTGACAATGCAGTCTAAATAAGGTACATGGTGATGAATTGGTGAATGCAACGTTTTCTTGAAAAATATGCCATGTAAGATTCCATGCACATAGCTTGTCTATCATATAAGCAAACAGCAGAAGACTTCTAGGGAACCTGAGAATAAACATGCTAACAAGTGTCAACACAAAGGTTGGTGAGTTCATAGTTTTAGTGTTTCGCATAATCTGCATATAAAAGTGGATAACAAGATTTCAGTTGTTTCATCCAGAAACGTTTATCAAAATATTCTACAAGATTGAGCACCCTGGTAACTAAACTTTAACGTCTATATAATAAGTACCCCTGTTTTAACATACATGCAACCAACATGTACAATACACGTAAACCAACGTGTACTAAACTCAAATAGCATACGTCTGTTTAATAGTTCAGGCTAGGGTTTCTATACCTGGAACAGACGGGGATGTCAAGCCCTATGGATCCATATAATACTACTCGCGCCCACCAGTTCTTATAACTGGCAGTTACTAGTTACCAAAGCTAAGGGATTTTCGGTTCAAACTCAGTGTAGAATTTAGTATGTACTTGTATCCATTGCGTTTAAAATAAAGTGCATGTATTCTCAGCCCAAAAATATAGATTGCAAAAGCAATTAAAAAGGGAGCAAATGAAACTCACGCATATAAATCTAGTATTTTCAGTATTTATAAACAGTCGCATGTATTCTCAGCCCAAAAATATATTGAGTAAAAGGGATCATATGAAACTCACACAAATCAGTTAGTTTTTGTATTCATTTCATAAAACAGCGCATGTATTCTCAGTCCAAAAATATGTATAAAAAGGGATCAATGAAACTCACAGTTTAATATTGATATACAATATTGCAGGAAAGCACGTAGACGCATCGGAGATGATAAACACGAGGTTTGATTCACAAAAATACCCCCGAACATTACCCATAATTTCCTTGGCAATAACCCATATTTTCCTTAACTCTAGCTCGCTCGGAAACTCGTTTTGAAAATTACTTGGACAGCACTCCGTCGTAATATTTTATGTACATTATTATTTTTGTATCGCAAAAATAATAACACTAATAATAAAAAAATAATACGATTAATAATAATCTTATTAATAATAATAATAATAATAATAATAAATAATAATTAATATTACGGAGTATATATATTTGTGTATGTGTGTGATTTTAATCGAGCGAAAACACTGGAATTTATAGATGTGGCCTGACAAACACTGCCATGCGATCGCATGGGTTTGAAGGCCTGTGGCCATGCGATCGCATGGCCTCCCCTTCCAGCTCACATATTGTTTGTCATCAAGCTTGTCGACATATTTTAAAAATAATATATATTATATATAATTTATATTAATTATATATATAATATATTATATTCACGTGCATAGTTGACTTGTAATTTTCGTTCCGATAAGTCGTACGTCGTCACTCGACTTACGTCCCGGTTCCGGTTTTTCGAACGTCCTTTCGTACGCTGAGAAAACTTGCATTTTACGTTTTGGGATACGTACCTTTGTCAAAATATAGCCTTAAATTATCCCTAAACTATATCACTCGAAATATAATTTATACATTTGAGTGTTTTGGTCATTTACTTCTATAAATCATTGTCTCGTTATTTATTAATATAATAATATTTATCAAACGTTTCATAACCAAGTTAATATCTATTCTTAATATTTATAAACACGTTTTTAAATACATATCGCAAGTTATTCATATAATTAATTCTTAACAATTAATATTCTAATTATTGTATGTGTCCAAATTACGTTATTTAAACAAACACTTTATCATTTATTCCGAATACCGTTAAAAAGGAATAATTTCTCAAATCAGTGTGGTCCTCGCAACAGAGACCCGTAACAATATCATAATCATTAAGAGACTTAATAAATATCTTTTCATTCAATCGTTTGGCATAATCTTTTACTCCGTAGTTAAATATATCAATCAGATAATCAAACCAATAAGGTTAATGCACAATATCATTTTCATAACACTTTGTTACGTTTTCAAGTTATAATATATGTATCTATTTACATATAATTGTTCGTGCATCATCGTGAATAAACGAAGGGTAATTGAATATTTCAAAAGTTTGAGATTTAACTTCATAGACTTTGTTTATCGTGTCGAAAACGTTAATCATACAAGATTAAGTTTAAATTTGGTCAGAAATTTCCAGGTCATCACAGTACCTACCCGTTAAAGAAATTTCGTCCCGAAATTTGAGTGAGGTCGTCATGGCTAACAATAAAAATGTTTTAATGATGGATATGAGTTGATAATAGAGTTTTATCTATGTTTGAATAATATGGATAAAATAATCCAATTACTCGAAGCGTATGAAAGAATTTATCGTAATCAAGTGAAATGGAGAATAGAGATGCGTCTTATCTCTTGATGTAGTAACGATTGATTTCCGAATTTTAAGGAATAGAAAATCTTCATAATTTAAATAAGATTTGATTTTTTGGAATTTGCGGAAATTAGGATTTTCTTTGATTAAATGCGTAATCTGCCTCTATTACTGCGTCCGATATTTTGCTATAAATTAACCTCTTCTGTTTCATTATTTTCACTACTCCTACATCTTCTTCCTCATTTCATACTTTCAAATGATTGTGAAATGCTTCATCCAGTTCTGATTCTTAATATACTCCTAACTTTCATATCTGTCATTCTTCTTTTTCATCTACCACCAGAGGAAGTTATTTTCTTCTACCATTACCTTGGGGTTATAGTGTTTTTCATTCTCCAGTGTCTTTATATTGCTATACGCATTGATATACACGGTTTGTAATTTCGGGGTTGTTATCGGGCTTTATATTCTCCATTATATTTCGGAGCTTCATGCTTTCGTTTTCTCTTCCTGACCTTAAATCAAGCGGATAATGGTCCAGAATTCGTAGGTATGAAGTTTCAGATGAACATAACTAATGTTCTAAGAAAGAAATGGTAATAGCACAATCTGACTTGTCAAATTACCAGAATACCTCGAAAAAGACCGAATCATTAAGAAAATATTTTCTTGATATTTTTAGAGATTATATAGAATGAAAGAGTTATGTAACATGGTTCATGATGAGGGTATGGTATGTGAACCTTTATCACGTTCCATTAGAAACTCAGCATGACTTACTTTAATATAATCATGTTGATCAAGTGTCATTATATTATATTAACTCATGCTTCAATTCCCAACATTACTTCAAAACATTTATATTTTAAACTTGAAAGTTTCAGAATTTAGAAACTAAAATAGTTTCTTTTATGGTGTAACACAGATATCGTAAAGAGAAAATTGATTTTCGATAAGAATGATTATGAAATTATCTCCAAAAATATGGAGGATATTTATAATGAAAGATACGATGATATCTTAGAATTTCTAATATCAGAGGATGATGAAGAATATTGTCCGCAAGGGTTTAGATTCGGAAGCAAGGTATTCGTTAATGGCTTCAACAGATACTGAATCATTTGGATTCTTTGAAGACAGGTTTCGTCCTTGTGATTTATCCACAGCCTCTTTCATACTTTGCTCAATCCGTTTTCCAGTTTCAAACTTTCTCTTTTTCTCAGCTTTACCACCATACTATTCTTTATCATCAAACTTTTGACTGTTAAGGTCGTTTACAGTTTTTGCTGCTTCATCAACATTTTTCCAAAATTCGGAGAACTAGTTTCGTAGTTTGGGGTGTTTTTCGGAAACTTCACATTCGAAGTATGTAAGTCTGGGAGATAGACATTATATGTGTATATATAACTGTTGGCGTAGAATTGCTACAAGATTTCAAAATACTGATTGCTAATTCCTGATAGTTGGTATGGCAATTGCCGTTACAAGATGTGGATGAGTACGTGATACGGTTTCAATGAGTATAAGGATTTTTCGGAAGGTCAAAGATCAATGAAGTTGTTGGTAAATTTACTGCTAATGTGGTGGAACATGAAAGGTTCCCCAGTAACAAAAACGTATATGCCAAAGTTACAAGTCTGAAAGGTCGTCGTTGACTGGTTGAACGGTTGATAATACTGGATACTTTTGGAAAGGAATTGCAAGGTTATTTTCAGTAATAACAATGCTAAAGGATCTTTCACATTTTTGAAGTCAAAGTATAGCTTTGAAAGATGTAGAGATCTAAGAATGATGTCACCCATTAAATCTTGACTTGGATTCTGATCCGTCAATATCAGAATATGTAATTGAATTTGTATGGAAACGATTGTATATCGCTGTGAGCATAGTTAATAATTTTTGAATCAAAGTTGAAGAATGTACAGTGTAACATATTAATTGTGAACTTAAATATTTCCCGGGAATTACCTACCCGTTAAAGATTTCACAAGTAATATTTTGTACAAAAGAATTTTTATTACCGTCTTTATGAAAATATATGTATGTATATTTTCTTCAGATGTAATACAGATTTGATGAGTTAATATCATATTAAGCTCATTTGATTTTTGACTTGAATTAGAAATGATTAATCTCTAAAACATTAAAGATTACATAATCTTTGCGGAGTATTTCGCTAATGTAATCGATACTCCATTATTTATTCTTATTTCTCGGTGAAGGATGTTGATGCTTGTGGAATCTTTGTGAACCTTACAAGGCACATATGATGTTTTCTGGAAAGTTTCGAGTACATCGAAAATGAAAATGTAAAATCAATTATGTAATTGAATAATACACTTGGTTTATTATGAAATAGAATTCATTAAGTTGAAACAGAGATTGTAGTTAACAATGGTTAAGTTGTTAAGGAATGATGCACATCATTGCATATTAGTAATATGAACTAACCGAGTAGTACCTACCAGTTAAGATTCACACGTAATAGCTTAGTACGAAAAGATTTATTTTGATTTCAAAATTCATATATATTAAATATACATAAAATTTCTTCAGGGGAAATAAGTTAATACTTCATCAGTTATTGTTGCTGGTATTTCTTGGGAACTACGATGCGTATGACGTTGATGTTCAAGGTACATATGTTGATGTTGAGGCTTGCGGTGCGGATGTTGTTGGTGGTGGTAATGGTACTGTTGGTGTTGTTGTCGGTGGTACTGTTGATGCTGGAGATTCTGCTGGTGCTTGTAACCTTTGCACCATATTCTCCAAAGCCACTACCCGAGCGCGAAGCTCGTTGACTTCTTTTACTACACCGGGATGATTGGCGGTTCGGACGAGCGGATGAATAAGATCCAGAATTTGAGAGAGTATATGATCATGACGAGATATTCTGGAGATGAGAGAGAAAATAGTATTACGAACAGGTTCGCCGGTAAGTGCTTCAGGTTCTTCGCCAAGAGGGCAATGTGGTGGATGGAAGGGATCGCCTTCTTCTTGTCTCCAATAATTAAGTAGGCTACGAACCCATCCCCAATTCATCCAGAATAGGTGATGGCTGATTGGTTGATCCATTCCGGTTACACTGTCTTCGGAATTCAGGTGAATATCCATATCGGAATAGCTGTCGGAGTTTAAGGAATTTGAACTAGATACGGGATCCATCTTGTATAATTAGAGAGATGATTTTTGATATGAAATAGATTATAGAATTTAGATTGGTACTCTTCAATACATAATTTACATATGTATATATAATACCAAAATTCCATAAATCACGGAGGAATTTTCGGAAGATGTCAGGAAAAGTTTACAGTAACAGATACGCTAAGATATGAATTTTGTCTATACACTATCTATGCAATCAATGCAATAAGACGCGTTTAGACTTAAGATGATAAACATGTAATTTCCGACAAGAAATGATAAGCAAAACTTTTGACATGCAGACACGATCGAAGTCCAGACTTACTAATGCATCCTAACAACTATCAGTTAGACACACTCATGCAAGACCTGGTTCGCTAGGACCAATGCTCTGATACCAACTGTGACGATCGCTCCAAATCCATTTGGTCGAATACGTCATTCATTGATTTCATTGCGAGGTATTTGACCTCTATATGATACGTTTTATAAACATTGCATTCTTTTGAAAAGGCACACCATAAATGAATATTAAATCATAGGTTTTCGACATCTGATGATTTCTACATATAAACAATCACCTTATATAATAGTTTACAAAAGTACTTCCGTTGACAATGCAGTCTAAATAAGGTACATGGTGATGAATTGGTGAATGCAACGTTTTCTTGAAAAATATGCCATGTAAGATTCCATGCACATAGCTTGTCTATCATATAAGCAAACAACGGAAGACTTCTAGGGAACCTGAGAATAAACATGCTAACAAGTGTCAACACAAAGGTTGGTGAGTTCATAGTTTTAGTGTTTCGCATAATCTGCATATAAAAGTGGATAACAAGATTTCAGTTGTTTCATCCAGAAACGTTTATCAAAATATTCTACAAGATTGAGCACCCTGGTAACTAAACTTTAACGTCTATATAATAAGTACCCCTGTTTTAACATACATGCAACCAACATGTACAATACACGCAAACCAACGTGTACTAAACTCAAATAGCATACGTCTGTTTAATAGTTCAGGCTAGGGTTTCTATACCTGGAACAGACGGGGATGTCAAGCCCTATGGATCCATATAATACTACTCGCGCCCACCAGTTCTTATAACTGGCAGTTACTAGTTACTAAAGCTAAGGGATTTTCGGTTCAAACTCAGTGTAGAATTTAGTATGTACTTGTATCCATTGCGTTTAAAATAAAGTGCATGTATTCTCAGCCCAAAAATATAGATTGCAAAAGCAATTAAAAAGGGAGCAAATGAAACTCACGCATATAAATCTAGTATTTTCAGTATTTATAAACAGTCGCATGTATTCTCAGCCCAAAAATATATTGAGTAAAAGGGATCATATGAAACTCACACAAATCAGTTTTAGTTTTTGTATTCATTTCATAAAACAGCGCATGTATTCTCAGTCCAAAAATATGTATAAAAAGGGATCAATGAAACTCACAGTTTAATATTGATATACAATATTGCAGGAAAGCACGTAGACGCATCGGAGATGATAAACACGAGGTTTGATTCACAAAAATACCCCCGAACATTACCCATAATTTCCTTGGCAATAACCCATATTTTCCTTAACTCTAGCTCGCTCGGAAACACGTTTTGAAAATTACTTGGACAGCACTCCGTCGTAATATTTTATGTACATTATTATTTTTGTATCGCAAAAATAATAACACTAATAATAAAAAAATAATACGATTAATAATAATCTTATTAATAATAATAATAATAATAATAATAATAATAATAAATAATAAATAATATTACGGAGTATATATATTTGTGTATGTGTGTGATTTTAATCGAGCGAAAACACTGGAATTTATAGATGTGGCCTGACAAACACTGCCATGCGATCGCATGGGTTTGAAGGCCTGTGGCCATGTGATCGCATGGCCTCCCCTTCCAGCTCACATATTGTTTGTCATCAAGCTTGTCGACATATTTTAAAAATAATATATATTATATATAATTTATATTAATTATATATATAATATATTATATTCACGTGCATAGTTGACTTGTAATTTTCGTTCCGATAAGTCGTACGTCGTCACTCGACTTATGTCCCGGTTCCGGTTTTTCGAACGTCCTTTCGTACGCTGAGAAAACTTGCATTTTACGTTTTGGGATACGTACCTTTGTCAAAATATAGCCTTAAATTATCCCTAAACTATATCACTCGAAATATAATTTATACATTTGAGTGTTTTGGTCATTTACTTCTATAAATCATTGTCTCGTTATTTATTAATATAATAATATTTATCAAACGTTTCATAACCAAGTTAATATCTATTCTTAATATTTATAAACACGTTTTAAAATACATATCGCAAGTTATTCATATAATTAATTCTTAACAATTAATATTCTAATTATTGTATGTGTCCAAATTACGTTATTTAAACAAACACTTTATCATTTATTCCGAATACCGTTAAAAAGGAATAATTTCTCAAATCAGTGTGGTCCTCACAACAGAGACCCGTAACAATATCATAATCATTAAGAGACTTAATAAATATCTTTTCATTCAATCGTTTGGCATAATCTTTTACTCCATAGTTAAATATATCAATCAGATAATCAAACCAATAAGGTTAATGCACAATATCATTTTCATAACACTTTGTTACGTTTTCAAGTTATAATATATGTATCTATTTACATATAATTGTTCGTGCATCATCGTGAATAAACGAAGGGTAATTGAATATTTCAAAAGTTTGAGATTTAACTTCATAGACTTTGTTTATCGTGTCGGAAACGTTAATCACACAAGATTAAGTTTAAATTTGGTCAGAAATTTCCAGGTCATCACACAAGTAATCATCCAAGATCAAGAAACCTTTGTTACTTACAGTAGGTTATCTTTCTAATACAAGGTAATAATCATATTCAAACTTTAATTCAATTTCTATAACTATAACAATCTTATTTCGAGTGAAAATCTTACTTGAAATTGTTTTCGTGTCATGATTATGCTTCAAGAACTTTCAAGCCATCCAAGGATCCTTTGAAGCTAGATCTATTTTTCTCATTTCCAGTAGGTTTATCCAAGGAACTTGAGGTAGTAATGATGTTCATAACATCATTCGATTCATACATATAAAGCTATCTTATTCGAAGGTTTAAACTTGTAATCACTAGAACATAGTTTAGTTAATTCTAAACTTGTTCACAAATAAAAGTTAATCCTTCTAACTTGACTTTTAAAATCAACTAAACACATGTTCTATATCTATATGATATGCTAACTTAATGATTTAAAACCTAGAAACACAAAAAACACCGTAAAACCAGATTTACGCCGTCGTAGTAACACCGCTGGCTGTTTTGGGTTAGTTAATTAAAAACTATGATAAACTTTGATTTAAAAGTTGTTATTCTAAGAAAATGATTTTTATTATGAACATGAAACTATATCCAAAAATTATGGTTAAACTCAAAGTGGAAGTATGTTTTCTAAAATGGTCATCTAGACGTCGTTCTTTCGACTGAAATGACTACCTTTACAAAAACGACTTGTAACTTATTTTTCCGACTATAAACCTATAATTTTCTGTTTAGATTCATAAAATAGAGTTCAATATGAAACCATAGCAATTTGATTCACTCAAAACGGATTTAAAATGAAGAAGTTATGGGTAAAACAAGATTGGATAATTTTTCTCATTTTAGCTACGTGAAAATTGGTAACAAATCTATTCCAACCATAACTTAATCAACTTGTATTGTATATTATGTAATCTTTAGATACCATAGACACGTATACAATGTTTCGACCTATCATGTCGACACATCTATATATATTTCGGAACAACCATAGACACTCTATATGTGAATGTTGGAGTTAGCTATACAGGGTTGAGGTTGATTCCAAAATATATATAGTTTGAGTTGTGATCAATATTGAGATACGTATACACTGGGTCGTGGATTGATTCAAGATAATATTTATCGATTTATTTCTGTACATCTAACTGTGGACAACTAGTTGTAGGTTACTAACGAGGACAGCTGACTTAATAAACTTAAAACATCAAAATATATTAAAAGTGTTGTAAATATATTTTGAACATACTTTGATATATATGTATATATTGTTATAGGTTCGTGAATCAACCAGTGGCCAAGTCTTACTTCCCGACGAAGTAAAAATCTGTGAAAGTGAGTTATAGTCCCACTTTTAAAATCTAATATTTTTGGGATGAGAATACATGCAGGTTTTATAAATGATTTACAAAATAGACACAAGTACGTGAAACTACATTCTATGGTTGAATTATCGAAATCGAATATGCCCCTTTTTATTAAGTCTGGTAATCTAAGAATTAGGGAACATACACCCTAATTGACGCGAATCTAAAAGATAGATCTATTGGGCCTAACAAACCCCATCCAAAGTACCGGATGCTTTAGTATTTTGAAATTTATATCATATCCGAAGGGTGTCCCGGAATGATGGGGATATTCTTATATATGCATCTTGTTAATGTCGGTTACCAGGTGTTCACCATATGAATGATTTTTATCTCTATGTATGGGATGTGTATTGAAATATGAAATCTTGTGGTCTATTGTTACGATTTGATATATATAGGTTAAACCTATAACTCACCAACATTTTTGTTGACGTTTAAAGTATGTTTATTCTCAGGTGAATACTAAGAGCTTCCGATGTTGCATACTAAAATAAGGACAAGATTTGGAGTCCATGTTTGTCTGATATTGTGTAAAAACTGCATTCAAGAAACTGATTTCGATGTAACATATTTGTATTGTAAACCATTATGTAATGGTCGTGTGTAAATATGATATTTTAGATTATCATTATTTGATAATCTACGTAAAGCTTTTTAAACCTTTATTTATGAAATAAAGGTTTTGGTTTGTTTTAAAAATGAATGCAGTCTTTGAAAAACGTCTCATATAGAGGTCAAAACCTCGCAACGAAATCAATTAATATGGAACATTTTTAATCAATAAGAACGGGACATTTCAGCCCAGACACTAGATAATTTGTGAATATCTTTGAAGTTGAGATGTGAGAGTTTCTTGTGCCATAACCACTTGAGGTTGTCTGCTGCCTTTGAATAAAAACAAGTATCAGTTGTTGTGACTGCAGTGTTCATGTCAATTTGATACATGTTCTCATGTCTTTTTACCGTCAGCAGAGGCTTCCCTGTCTTATCAAAAATAGTGCCAATTTTTCTTCTGAATTGGACTATCTTATTTTTGCTTGTCAGTTGGCTTATGCTGAGTAAATTTTGTTTAAGCCCAACGACATATGCCACATTTGAAAATGTAACATTCTCATTTGTTAAAGTACCAAAATCCTTTGTATAACCCAACGAATTATCTCTATATGAAACAACTGGACCATCCTTTTCTTGATAGTCCATTAGCAGGGACTTACATTCGGTCATATATCTCGAACATCCACTGTCGAGATACCAGATGTGCTTGTTTTGAATGCCCTGCACAGTAGCTAAGAGATTAGTTCTTTTTGGAAACCCATCCGAGGATGGGTTCTGGAAGGGTCATCTTTGATGATCTCTTCCTTTCTGTTGGTTTGCTTGAAGAAGCAGCAGCAGATGGGGTTTGGGTTTGAGTACACTGGTTGGTCAAGTGAAACTTGCTGCCACATTTGTAACATTTTCTCACTTTAGGTCTTGGTGACAGGTCATACACGGACTTAATGGGAGCTGTAAGATCATGTTTGCTTTCGTATATAGCTGCAATGAGCTGGTCAAGCTTAACAGTCATTATCTCAGTAATAGATGACCCAGCACATGATTCCACAATTTGGTCCACTCCTAACTCCAAAGAAGAAAGTGATATGATCAATCACAACCGACAAATGGTTAGCACTAGACCAATCGACGAAGGTTGTGTGGTTACTATTGAGCACTTTCCTGAGGACCTTCTCGAGAATTTTGCTCACATAAAATGGGACACATTCTTAACCTTAAGAGGTCCCATTCACTCCAGTCTAGTTCGAGAATTCTATGCGAATTATGAGTTCACTCCCCCAGACAACATCAAATTCTGGTTGTTTGATAAAGGGTTTTCCATGTCTCTCAAATACTTTGGAAAATTCATACATGTACCTGATGAAGGTGTGGAATTCTTCACTTACAGTCCATATATCTATTGTCTTCACGAGTTTATCCCAAAAGGTGATATTATCGACACCTTTTGTCAAAGGCCCATCAATCACATTGAAATCCAAAACGATGGCCTTAAGGAAAACCATCTTGCAACTAAATTTGACCTTTGGCTCAGGGTCATAAACCAAAATATCTACTGCAAGGTGGAAAAACTCTCCACAAAGGTCCATGCCTGTGAAGCCTCTTTACTCTGGTGTCTCCAACATCGAATTCAAGTTAACATGGCACTTTTCATGGCAAAGAGGATGAGTGAGTTGGTGTACAATGAATCACTCTCCCTTCCTTATGGAGCACACCTGACAAAACTCTTCACACAATGTGTGTTCAAGATCTTCATCCTGTTGGTCTAACCACCTACCCAATCAATTATGATTCGGTTAGACCTTTTAATGAAGAAATAGAAGGTGAAAACACACTTGCCTAGAGTGTTACGGGATTCAATGATAGTGTTGAAGATGACCAGTGAAGTGACCCGAACTTTTTCATATTTATTTATATTAAATGAAATTGATATTTACATGATTAAGTGTTTCCAACATGTTAAGCAATTAAACTTGTTAAGACTTGATTATTTGAAATGAGTTTCATGTAGACAATTGACCACCCAAGTTGACCGGCGATTCACGAACGTTAAAACTTGTAAAAATGACATGACGATATATATATATGGATATACATATAGTTAACATGATATTATGATAAGTAAGTATCTTCATAAGTATATTAACAATGAGTTATGTACATAAAAATAAGACTACTATGTTAAGAAACTCGAAACGATATATATAACGATTATCGTTATTACAACGTCTTACTAAATACATATGTATCATATTAAGATATTGTTGCACTATATTTAACATGATAAAATGATAATTATATATATCATTAAGTATGTTAACAATGAACTACATATGTAAAACAAGACTACTAACTTAAGAATTTTGAAACGAGGCATATATATAAAGATTATCGTTGTAACGACATTTTAATGTATATATATCATATTAAGATATATTCATACATCATAATATCATGATAATGTAATAATTTAACATCTCATTAGATATAATAAACAATGGGTTAACAACATTAAATGAGATCGTTAACTTAAAGGTTTCAAAACAACACTTACATGTAACGACTAACGAAGACTTAACGACTCAGTTAAAATGTATATACATGTAATGTATTTAGATGTATTAGTACACTTTTGAAAGACTTCAAGACACATATCAAAGTACTTCTACTTAACAAAAATGCTTACAATTGCATTCTCATTCATTTTCATCAACAATTCTACTCGTATGCAACCGTATTCGTACTCGTACAATACCCAGCTCCTAGACGTATATACTATTGGTATATACACATAATAATTTAGCTCTTAGCAGCCCTAGATAGTCAAAAAACATGTGAAACCAACAATTAGACAATTAGCATGACTTATGAGCAAGGAAACAAAAACAAGAACTCCTTTTAACCCCACTCACCTTCACCACTCACCACCTACTCCATTTCACTTCCAATTTTCTTCCCAATTCTCTCTCAAAACACACACACACTCTTCCATGAACGTCTAAGTTACTATTTTTCCAGCAAAAATCATCAAATACAAGCTTTGGTTATTACCTATAATCATCATAAAAACAATCACTCAAGAACACATCAAGAACACTTCTAAGTTTACAAGTTTACTTCCAAGTTTCCTAATCCATTCCAAGCAATCATCTAAGATCAAGAAACCTTCGTTATTTACAGTAGGTTATCTTTCTAAATCAAGGTAATATTCATATTCAAGCTTTGATTCAATTTCTATAACTATAACTATCTTAATTCGAGTAATAATCTTACTAGAACTTGTTTTTGTGTCATGATTCTATTTCAAGAACTTCCAAGCCATCAAAGATCCTTTAAAGCTCAAGTTATTTTTTCTCATTTCCAGTAGGTTTATCCACAAAACCTGAGGTAGTAATGATGTTCATAACATCATTCGATTCATATATATAAAACTACCTTATTCGAAGGTTTAAACTTGTAATCACTAGAACATAGTTTAGTTAATTCTAAACTTGTTCGCAAACAAAAGTTAATCCTTATAACTTGACTTTTAAAATCAACTAAACACATGTTCTATATCTATATGATATGCTAAATTAATGATTTAAAACCTGAAAACATGAAAAACACCGTAAACCGGATATACGCCGTCGTAGTAACACCGCGGGCTGTTTTGGGTTAGTAAATTAAAAACTATGATAAACTTTGATTTAAAAGTTGTTCATCTGGGAAAATGATTTTTCTTATGAACATGAAACTATATCCAAAAATCATGGTTAAACTCAAAGTGGAAGTATGTTTTCCAAAATGGTCATCTAGACGTTGTTCTTTCGATTGAAATGACTACCTTTACAAAAATAACTTGTAACCTGTATTTCCGACTATAAACTTATACTTTTTCTATTTGGATTCATAAACTTAAGTTCAATATGAAACCATAGCAACTTGAATCACTCAAAACGGATTTAAAACGAAGAAGTTATGGGTAAAACAAGATTGGATATTTTTACTTGTTGTAACTACGTGAAAATTGGTAACAAATCTATATCAATCATATCCTAGCTAACTCATATTGTATTATACATGCATTCTAATATATTATGTAATCTTGGGATACCATAGACACGTATGCAAATGTTTTGACATATCATATCGACCCATGTATATATATTATTTGGAACAACCATAGACACTCTATATGCAGTAATGTTGGAGTTAGTTATACAGGGTTGAGGTTGATTCCAAAAATATATATACTTTGAGTTGTGATCTAGCTTGAGACATGTATACAGTAGGTCGTGGATTTATTCAAGATAATATATATCGATTTATTTATGTACATCTAACTGTGGACAACTAGTTGTAGGTTACTAACGAGGATTGCTGACTTAATAAACTTAAAACAGTAAAACGTATTAAAAATGTTGTAAATATATTTTGAACATACTTTGATATATATGTACATATTTGTTATAGGTTCGTGAATCGACCAGTGGCCAAGTCTTATGATGTCGTGCGAGGTGTACGTGAAATACTATATATTTTTGATACGAAAAGCGATACAAATTACACAAGTTTTAATTATTTACAGATGGGATATACCTAAACCTTGCTACAACACTATAGGCAGTGTACCTAATCATAGAGTAGTATAGTTTTTAGTAAGTCCGGTTCGTTCCACAGGGAGATGACTTATTTTACACTATATTTTAAACAACTATATTTGTACAAAATATATATTTTTATATATAATAATAATATAAAAGGGGGTTTACCGTTTAATGACCGGTTTGTCGATTTTATATTTTAAGTCACAATTAAAACCTAATGAAAAATATAAATGACGATAATTTAAGTGCGATAATTAAAAGTGCAATAAATAAAATGATAGTAAATAAAAATGCGATAATTAAAAGTGCAATTAAATATGAAATAAAGGAATTATGCTTATTTAAACTTCCGTAATCATGATGTTTGACGTGTTGATTTTTAGTTTATTCCCATGGGTTAATTATCCTTTGTCCTGGATTATTTAATATGTCCGTCTGGTTTTTGTCCATAACAATCCATCAGTCATAAATATAAAATACGAGTGTCCTCGTCAAATTATCCTTATACCCGAAGTCAAATATTCCAACTAATTGGGGACTTAAACTGTAACAAGGTCTTAATACTTTGTTTAATAATTACACCAGGATATCGACTGCGTGTAACCCAAGGTTTTAATACTTTGTTATCAATTATGCCAAGTGTCCTTGTACATAATTTCACCCCTGTTTTAATAATTCTAGTGACTATTAATTCATTCCCGTGTCCGGTTAAATGAAGGATTATTCGTACATATAAATATCCCGCCCATCGTGTCCGATTGAGTGTATATGGTTATTTATAGGTACGTCCAATTGTAATTCTTTATATTAAAATTAACAAACTATCATTTAGTTAAACAAATATAAAGCCCATTAATAGCCCATAGTCTAATTTCCACAAGTGTCGTTCTTTTGTCCAAACCCCAATTATGGTACAAAGCCCAATTACCCAATTTTAGTATTTTAGCCCAACATCATGATTACTTCGTCTTAAATAAGCATAATAATAACTTAAGTACGAGACATTAATTTAAAAAGGAGAACATAGCTTACATTGATTATTTCTTCGTGTAGTGTTACACGGACAGAGCTCCGACTTTAAAACCCGTAAAATAACCTTTGCATAACCCAAAACTAATCTAATATAAAACTATACTATACTATATATAATATATATATATATATATATATATATATATATATATATATATATTATTACAGAGGAGTATTATTTATTTTTTATGTATAAAACTCGGCAGAAGCTCGTTGAATTTATAGGAAATTTTGATCCTGGTGTGCTCCGCGATCGTGGAGGTTTAAGCCTTCAGAGCTCCGCGAGTGCGGAGGTCCGAAATCCAGCTCACAAATTTTTGGCCATTTGCTTGTCGACGTTTTATTTAAATATATATAATATATAAATAATTTATATAATTATTTAAATATTATATTATATTCTTGTGCATAGTTGACTCATAATTTTTAGTCCGTTGCGTCGGGCGTTGATAGTTGGCTCAGGTCCCGGTTCCGGATTTCTGAACGTCCTTTCGTATAATTTAATATTTTGTACTTTGCGTTCCGCAACTTGTACTCTTGTCATTTTTAGACGTTTCTTATCAATAAATTGAACCACTAGGATTGTATCTTGTACATTTGAGCTTTTTGGACGTTTTTGTCTTCAAATCTTCGTTTTCGCCTTTTGTCTTCGCACTTATTTATTTAAACGAATATTACTTGAAAATAGAACAATTGCAACTGAAAACTTTACATATCGGAAGGATATTGCGCCTAAATATATGTTCATTTGGAGCACTATCAAATATCCCCACACTTGAACGTTGCTTGTCCTCAAGCAATACAGAACTTGAAATTAAATCACACGAATCACTTCTTTATTCTTCACACTTTATACATCAGTGATTTTGATACGGCGGTATAAACAATGATAGTAACGATGTGGTTTACAGTCCCACATGACTATATAAATTTAGATCCTTAAGGAAATTGGATCTTTATGAAAACATTTGATCTTTTATAAATTAAATCTAGATTTCATCCTAGATAAGTTTTCCGGAATAACCCTTCACCGGTGTTTGCAAATTGTTTTTGTGGGTTTGGTGGGTTTCAGATTTGAAAATTTTAGCTCAAAACTTATGGTTTTGTGTCACCCACTTGCTAACCTTATATTGGGAAAGCAACACGTCCAGTATACTTGCTCCGTATATTACCTTTCGGTAAACTACCGTCCGGTTGTAAAGAAAAGTATTGAACAAGCAACTATTAAGGCAATGTCTAATGACATGCAGATGTTCATGGTCTACAACGTGTCGGATGCAATTACTATCCTTTATAGGAGCAATAGTAAAGATCACCCTATAATTTTTTTTCGGTCTGGCACAAGGTCCTGTCTTCGACCACGCTATGCAACCACCGTTCTTACGGTTGACACCCGATTTGGTTCAGATGACCTAATGAATTCCAGGTGAATTTCAAGAATTTTACGTTCAATGGTAATGAACGCATTGAAAATAGGTTTTCAGAAAACAAATTGGTTTTAATTTTGATCAAAATATTTTCTCGTTCAGGCTCGAGTTTAGATATCATCGAATTCCATGAGTTTGTAATTCTCAATCTTTAAGGTCAATCTCAAGGATTGAGTAATATCAGGCTTAAAAGCTGATTTTTAATCTTTAAGGAGATTATCCTTTCTGGGGGTCTGATTCATTAGTCTTATCCAGCTAATTTGCACGGCGTCCTCCCCATTTTACAAGACAGATCCTCTCATGGTTAGGATAAGTCTGACCACTTGGCGACCCTGTTTGATGCTGAGGTCCGTGGATTTCCTGCCGATTTTGGAGATGACTTTTCTAGATTTTTCGTCAACCTACAGCTGGTCTGGATGACAACTTCATGACCTAAATCAAGAAGCGCGTTTCTTTTTCGGAAGACTTTACTTCCTTTTAATGATGGAATTGATTCATCGTGTAGACCCATCTATTCTTTCAAATATATTAAAGTAAATCGGGTAAAACTTTTTAGATTAGTCCAAAGCAAAAGTATCTTCAGTTATTTGTACAAAAATATGTGATATATGTTTTAAATAACTTTGGTAATTTTCCCACACTTGGCTTTTTATTTTCATTTTTATTGTCCTCTATTCCATTTTAAATGAATTCTAATATTTTAGTTTGTTTCTCAATTTATGTCCTTTCTGAGGTAACAATAATTTTGGTGTTAACACCTAGTTTTATCGTTCATAAATATGTATAAACATGATTTTGAATTCATTTAATTGAAAATTTTGAAAAATTTTACTAGAATTGGGTAGTCAGTATATAAGACTAGGGCTGTTCTTTGTTATCAGAGAGCACTAAATTCTAATACAGCTACTACGTTACTAGTATTTTTAATGGTAACCAAGTGTATAAATCAAAAATTTTTAAAATTCCGAAAGAATTTAACCCCTTCCCACACTTAAGATCTTGCAATGCCCTCATTTGCAAGAAATCAGTAACAATTTAAATTATTGAGGGTGATTAGCGTAGAAAAAATATTAAATTTTACCAAAGTTTCCAAACATATTAGCGTTTGTTTGCTGAATGATAAATGGTGCTCATCATTTGTTCATTCCGTCTTGTTGTTACATCACATTTGTTTTTCATTTTTTTTTCGTCAAAAGTACTAGCTTTTGCTGAACTTAATGCCAGTCTTTGAAAATGCCCTGTTTTACCCTGTTTTGTACATGAGATAAACTACAAAAACATATATACATATTTTTGAAGTTGGGTTTTCACACCACATTCAAAAATTATTAAAATCTAATAAAGTTAGAAAATTATAAAAGCTATTATAATAATAAAATAAGAAATAAGAAAATTAAGAATTAGTAACATTACAATAAAATAAACAAAAATATAAAATAAGAAAATTACGGATGAGGAGGATGGTTCCAGTATGGGTCCCAAGCGTATCCATAGATGCTGTAAAATGCTTGGGCCGGGTCATATGTAGGATATGGTGGTCGGCTCTCTAAAGTCCAAGGAGCAAATTCGGGCATAACGGTAGGAATGTAGTCTCTACCTACGTGTGTACAATGACTTATGATTTGGCTTTGATGATACTGCCAATCTTGAAATGCTTTTTGTCTAGCCATTTCATACTCGTGTCGAGCCATAAAAATTTGCATTTCCGTCATTGGATTACCCCCTCCCGGTTGACCTTGCTGTTGATCTCTCTCAACCTGTGGATGCCTGCCATCATAACGTGCTGCCACGTTGTTTCGTTTCTTTAAGACCTTAGCACCATGATAAACACGCAAATCTATTCTATCGTGGGGTTCTGGTTCTGCCATTAATATTCCCCCCCCCCCGACTTCTATCCACACCAAGATATTCAGCAATTAAAGTAATAAATATACCACCTCCTATTATGCTACCACGCCTCATACCCCTAACCATAGTCAATAAATAATAACCCACACAAAAAGGTATACTGACAGCGCTCTGTGGGTCTCGAATACACATGTGGTAAAACAAATCCTGTTCATTTACCTTTTCCTTATTCTTACCTCGTTGTGTAATTGAATTGGCTAAAAACCTATGGATTACTCTTAATTCAGCTCTATCAATATCAAGATAAGAGTATAATCCCCCCTGGAATCGGCGATGGCTAGTCATCCTACTCCATACGTCATTCGTATCAAAATTCTCATCCACCCTCCTACCATAAACTATTAACCTCTGACAATCATAAGATGCTAGCTCCTTGGGCGTATATATACGTAAAGCCCGAGCCATATCTAGTAAATACATATGGCGCATCTCCCCTCCTAATAAAAATCTAAGAAAACTGCGATCGGTTAAAGTATCTACCCGATCATTTATTTCAATAGTACATAATAACTCTATACACCATTCTCTATACACAGGTCTACGCATGTTGAATAAATGTACCCAATTACTAAAAGTAGAATTACCATACCTTTGAGTAAGTAATTCCTTGATTGGCTCGGCCAATTCCACTACCTCTAATGGTGCCCAATCTATAACTCTGGGTACCTCAACATTATTAGACACAAGGTTGTACAGGTTCTTTTGATATTTTGGATAGTCTAAACAATATCTATCAAATCTCAAATTCGGATGTAAATCTGCCTCATGAATGTTTGAATATGAAACAATTGGGTGAGGCATATCTTGTCGGTATTGGTTATTAATTTTCTGTTGATCTGCATCTTCCGGAGGAGCATTGCGAGCCTGGGATGAAGATTCACCCCTTTCAGTCTGCAAAATATATCAAACACAATTTTTGTGCATCCAAATATGCATTAGTTTTAGCAAAGTTAATCTTAAACAATTACAATGACATGATTAATCCATATTAAACTCTATACACATTTTCAAAATATTAACAATTCTACACTTTTACAAATATACATATATGAAAATTTATACAAAGTTCCTTCGCATTTATCTTTTAAAACATGTCAAAAACAATCATTATAACAATTAAATAAGTTCCTCATGGCATTCATATCAATTAAATCAAGTTTATACAATTTTGGTTCAAAAAGTCCACTTTAATCTTCATAAATCATGTTTAGGATCAAAGTTTTGATCATTTAGCAACCTAAACATGTTACACTACTCAATTTAGCATAAACTAACAACAAAATTCGGCCATAATCTGTTTATATCAAAAAGCCCTAATTTTGCTCAAGAACACAAACCCTAGATTATTCAAAAATTGAAGTTCAAAGCTTCTAATCATGTTAAATAGCATCAATCTAGGTTATATAAGCATAATACACAAACAATTGAAGCATTATTACACTAGAAAGCATCAAAATCGAATTAGGCATAAAATTGTTTAAGAACACTAAAAAT
Organism: Rutidosis leptorrhynchoides; assembly: GCF_046630445.1. Taxonomy (NCBI): domain Eukaryota; kingdom Viridiplantae; phylum Streptophyta; class Magnoliopsida; order Asterales; family Asteraceae; genus Rutidosis; species Rutidosis leptorrhynchoides. Next base: position 105,535,304 of record NC_092337.1, read on the forward strand.
TCGGATTAAATGGTGTTTAGGTGTAGAAATTTACCGATTTCCTTGAGTAATTCCTTGATAATAGTCTCCTCATTGTGATTTTATGAAAGATTTGATGAAAAATGGTGAAAAATCATGAATTTGGGCGATTTTTTGTGTGTTTTTTCGCAGAAAAATGGGTGTTAGTGTGCAAACTGGTCTGTTCGACCAGTTATATTTTTTTCTGGATTTTTGATGCTCTGCGAGTGCGGTGGTGGGAACCCACAAAGCACCACGAGTCGCGGCGATATTTTTTTTTTTTTTTTGAACATTATATTGTTTTTCTAAAAATAATATACAAATATGTTTATACAAATATATATTAAAATTATAGCGTTTCGCCGAGTCCCCGGTAGCGGCGCCAAAAACTTGATGTCGTGCGAGGTGTACGTGAAATACTATATATTTTTGATACGAAAAGCGATACAAATTACACAAGTTTTAATTATTTACAGATGGGATATACCTAAACCTTGCTACAACACTATAGGCAGTGTACCTAATCGTAGAGTAGTATAGTTTTTAGTAAGTCCGGTTCGTTCCACAGGGAGACGACTTATTTTACACTATATTTTAAACAACTATATTTGTACAAAATATATATTTTTATATATAATAATAATATAAAAGGGGGTTTACCGTTTAATGACCGATTTATCGATTTTATATTTTAAGTCACAATTAAAACCTAATGAAAAATATAAATGACGATAATTTAAGTGCGATAATTAAAAGTGCAATAAATAAAATGATAGTAAATAAAAATGTGATAATTAAAAGTGCAATTAAATATGAAATAAAGGAATTATTCTTATTTAAACTTCCGTAATCCTGATGTTTGACGTGTTGATTTTTAGTTTATTCCCATGGGTTAATTATCCTTTGTCCTGGATTATTTAATATGTCCGTCTGGTTTTTGTCCATAACAATCCATCAGTCATAAATATAAAATGCGAGTGTCCTCGTCAAATTATCCTTATACCCGAAGTCAAATATTCCAACTAATTGGGGACTTAAACTGTAACAAGGTCTTAATACTTTGTTTAATAATTACACCAGGATATCGACTGCGTGTAACCCAAGGTTTTAATACTTTGTTATCAATTATGCCAAGTGTCCTTGTACATAATTTCACCCCTGTTTTAATAATTCTAGTGACTATTAATTCATTACCGTGTCCGGTTAAATGAACGATTATTCGTACATATAAATATCCCGCCCATCGTGTCCGATTGAGTGTATATGGTTATTTATAGGTACGTCCAATTGTAATTCTTTATATTAAAATTAACAAACTATCATTTAGTTAAACAAATATAAAGCCCATTAATAGCCCATAGTCTAATTTCCACAAGTGTCGTTCTTTTATCCAAACCCCAATTATGGTACAAAGCCCAATTACCCAATTTTAGTATTTTAGCCCAACATCATGATTAATTCGTCTTAAATAAGCATAATAATAACTTAAGTACGAGACATTAATTTAAAAAGGAGAACATAGCTTACATTGATTATTTATCGCGTAGTGTTACACAGGCAGAGCTCCGACTTTAAAACCCGTAAAATAACCTTTGCATAACCCAAAACTAATCTAATATAAAACTATACTATACTATATATAATATATATATATATATATATATATATATATATATATATATATATATATATATATATATATATATATATATATATATTATTACAGAGGAGTATTATTTATTTTTTATGTATAAAACTCGGCAGAAGCTCGTTGAATTTATAGGAAATTTTGATCCTGGTGTGCTCCGCGATCGTGGAGGTTTAAGTCTTCAGAGCTCCGCGAGTGCGGAGGTCCGAAATCCAGCTCACAAATTTTTGGCCATTTGCTTGTCGACGTTTTATTTAAATATATATAATATATAAATAATTTATATAATTATTTAAATATTATATTATATTTTTGTGCATAGTTGACTCATAATTTTTAGTCCGTTGCGTCGGGCATTGATAGTTGGCTCAGGTCCCGGTTCCGGATTTTCGAACGCCCTTTCGTATAATTTAATATCTTGTACTTTGCGTTCCGCAACTTGTACTCTTGTCATTTTTAAACGTTTCTTATCAATAAATTGAACCACTAGGATTGTATCTTGTACATTTGAGCTTTTTGGACGTTTTCGTCTTCAAATCTTCGTTTTCGCCTTTTGTCTTCGCACTTATTTATTTAAACGAATATTACTTGAAAATAGAACAATTGCAACTGAAAACTTTACATATCGGAAGGATATTGCGCCTAAATATATGTTCATTTGGAGCACTATCATCTTACTTCCCGACGAAGTAAAAATTTGTGAAAGTGAGTTACAGTCTCACTTTTAAAATCTAATATTTTGGGATGAGAATACATGCAGTTTTATAAATGTTTTACGAAATAGACACAAGTAAATGAAACTACATTATATGGGTGAATGATCAAAGCTGAATATGCCCCTTTTTGCTTGGTAACCTAAGAATTAGTAAACCGATCTACTAATTGACGCGAATCCTAAAGATAGATCTATTGGGCCTAACGAACCCCATCCATGGTTGCAGATGCTTTAGTACTTCGATGTTATTTTATCATGTTCGATGGATGTCCCGGAATGATAGGGGATATTCTTATATGCATCTTGTAAATGTCGGTTACCAGGTGTTCACCATATGAATGATTTTTATGCATGCTGTTTACAAGAAATGGAAATATGAAATCTTGTAGTCTATTAATACGAATTGATAAATATATAGGCTAAACCTATAACTCACCAACATTTTTGTTGACTTTTTAAGCATGTTTATTCTCAGGTGATGGTTAAGAGCTTCCACTGTTGCATACTAAATTAAGGATAAGATTTGGAGTCCATGCTTGTATAATATTGTTTAAAAACTGCATTCGAAGACTTATGTTGATGTGTAATATTATTGTAAACCATTATGTAATGGTCGTGTGAAAAACGCTATATTTTAGATTATCATTATTTGATAATCGTCGTAATATTTTAAAGGTTATGGTTTGTTTTAAAATCGAATGCAGTCTTTGAAAAATGTCTCATATAGAGGTCAAAACGTCGCAACAAAATCAATTAATATGGAACGTTTATAATCAATATGAACGGGACATTTCAGTTGGTATCCGAGCGTTGGTCTTAGAGAACCAAAAATTTGCATTAGTGTGTCTTATCGAGTTTGTTAGGATACATTAGTGAGTCTGGACTTCGACCGTGTTTTCTTTAAAAATGATTGCTTAAAACTTTTGTTGGAAACTACAAATTGTAACATGTAAATATTATGTGATATATTAATCTCTTAACATGTTTGATATTGTGTGATAGATGTCTACCTCTAGTACAAATCTCATCGACTCACCTAATAATAATGAAGAGTCGAATATATTTTGGGAAGATTCACAAATTCCCGAAGAGGAACCGGAAGAGGAGGAACCAGAAGAAGATGAACCGGAAGAGGAGGAACCGGAAGAAGATGAACCGGAAGAGGAGGAACCGGAAGAAGAGGAACCAGAAGAAGAAGAGGTTCCGGAGGAAGAAATATTGATACCTACAGTAAATCGATTAAATAAAAGAAAATCCTCAACCAACGGACCAAAGTTAAAAATGGTCAATGGTGTTTTCGCCAAGGAAGCAAAATATTGGGAAGATTACCAATTTTCTGATGAATCGGATCCCGATGAGGATTCCGATGATGTTATAGAAATTACCTCGACCCAATTTAATAAAGCAAAAGAAAATAATAAGGGAAAAAGTGTTAAAATAGAGAAACCTTATTCCAACCCCGACGAGATTTATATGTATCGGTAACCTCCGTATTTCCTAAATTGTAACAATAACCCGGGAACCTCTAAACCACAAAACCATTGTGGAAAACGACGGCTCGTATTAGAGGAACACCATATATCTCTAAAAAATTAGGAAAACGAACCAAGTCCGAAGAAGAAGAAACCAGTGATTCAGATTAGGGAGTTGTAATCATGTTATGTATTATATGTATTGTAGTGTGCTTGTACTTTTATGTTCTATGAAAAAATTGCTTGTATTGTTTGTTAATTATCTTTTATGAATCTAAACCTTGTCTATTTTGCAGTATAAAAACAAAATGGACGTTAAGGGTAGACAACCGAATATTTTAGAAGACCTACCAGAGGATATGATTGAGGAAATCTTTTCTAGAGTCGGTCAGAATTCATCAGCACATTTAGTTATGGCGAAATTAACTTGTCAAACATTTGAAAGACTTTCCAGAAATGCCTTAGTTTACAAAAGGCTTTCCTTTGATAGGTGGGGTATATCGCATTGGGGAGACCGTAAGTTATGCCGTGTTTTCTTTAAAGCGTTAAATGCGGGGAACCCAAATGCAATTTTACGCTACGGGTTAAGAACCTATTTTGACTCAACATATCCCAACAGAGGATTTCGTGAGTTAGAAAGAGCTTCTAACATGCAACATAAAGAAGCATGTTATACTTACGGGTTAGTGATGTTCGCTTCTCACCAAAGTGAGAAAAAGAACATCAGATTACAACTATTAAATGAAACATTCCCACAAGTGACGAATTCAGTAGTTGGGGTGAGAAACAAGGTTTTTAGATTACTACGAGGCTGTTGGACATTACGAAACCCTCGTCCTTTTGACGACATTACAACATGCTTCCTAGCCGATGGTCATAACGGTTACTTACCACAAGACCAAGGATGGGAAGTCGTCTTAGTAAAACCAGAATGCATGACTTGTTTCTGGACTTATGAATTACGTGTCTTTATTTCTTTTGCTGAACAACTTACGTATTAACTAGAATTACCTTTATAGCTGCCGAGTAGCAAAAATATTATGTGCTATATTTTATCCTATATGTATAATAGTGGTATTGTATGTTTGTAAAATATTGTATAAAAGTTTGAACGCGAAATATTATTGTAATAAGTTTTTCATATAGAATCGTAGTAGTTGAATTGTATAATAGCTACTAAGTATGAACTTAACGGGTAGGTACTACCCGAATTAAAACTATAAAATGCTAATATGAAGAAAAAGCTTTTATAAATAAGTTCATATTATGCTACGAAATACTATTGACTACTCTTAAATTCTATATGATTAACTTAATTCTTTTGGCTATTTTTGAAGGAAATGGCACCGACAACTCGTCAGAACTTGAACATGAGTGAGGAAGACTTCCGTGTTTTCCTTGCTGCGAACATAGCTGCAGTGCAGACCGCAATGCAAAATAACAATAATAACTCTGGTTCTAGCAGTGGAACAAATTCCACAAGAAATCGTGTAGGATGTTCCTACAAAGAATTCACTGCCTGCAAACCTTTGGAATTTGATGGAACCGAGGGTCCAATTGGATTGAAACGGTGGATCGAGAAGGTTGAATCGGTGTTTGCCATAAGTAAATGTACTGAAGAAGACAAAGTAAAGTACGCTACGCATACCTTCACAGGTACGGCGCTAACATGGTGGAATACCTATCTCGAGCAGGTAGGACAAGATGCTGCTTACGCACTACCGTGGTCAGCATTCAAGCAATTGATGAACGAGCAATATCGTCCCAGAAACGAGGTTAACAAGCTCAAGGTAGAGCTTAGAGGATTACGGACGCAAGGTTTCGATATCACCACGTACGAACGACGATTCACCGAATTGTGCCTATTGTGTCCCAGAACGTTCGAAGACAAAGAAGAGAAGATTGACGCATTTGTAAAAGGGTTACCGGAAAGGATTCAAGAAGATGTGAGTTCACACGAGCCCGCCTCCATACAAAAGGCAAGTCGAATGGCTCACAAATTAGTGAACCAGATCGAAGGAAGGATTAAAGAGCAGACGACTGAAGAGGCTAACATGAAACAAGTCAAGAGAAAGTGCGAAGAAACCAATGACAAGAGTCACCAATACAACAACAATCACAACCACAATCGCAATAACTATCCCAACAACTGCAACATCAATCGCAACAACAACTTCAACAAACATCCTAATAACAACTACAATAACCATCCCAACAACAATAACAACAACAACAATAGCAACAATAACAATCCCAACAACAATCTCAATAACAACAATGACCACAAAAACCAAAAACAGCCATGCCAAAGGTGTGAAGAGAATCACCAGGGGTTCTGCACGACATTTTGCACTAGGTGTAGAAGAAATGGTCATAGTGCGGCAAAGTGTGAGGCCTACGGACCAAAGTTTAACAGAAATAAAAGAACAAATAATGTCGAAACAGATAATGCCGCCATAGTTTGCTTTGCATGTGGAAAATCGGGCCACATTAGTAGATTTCCCGAATCAGGGGAATACTAGTGGGCAGGGCCGCGGAAGAGTTTTCAATATTAATACGGCAGAAGCGCAGGAAGACCCGGAGCTTGTTACGGGTACGTTTCTTATTGACAATAAATCTGCTTATGTTTTATTTGATTCGGGTGCGGATAGAAGCTATATGAGTAGAGATTTTTGTGCTAAACTAAGTTGCTCACCGACACCCATGGATAATAAATTTTTACTCGAATTAGCAAACGGTAAATTAATTAGAGCAGATAATATATGTCGGAATCGAGAAATTAAACTGGTTAGCGAAACATTTAAGATTGACTTGATACCAGTAGAGTTAGGAAGTTTTGATGTGATAATCGGTATGGACTGGTTGAAAGAAGTGAAAGCAGAGATCGTTTGTTACAAAAATGCAATTCGCATTATACGAGAAAAAGGAAAACCCTTAATGGTGTACGAAGAAAAGAGCAATGCGAAGTTAAATCTTATTAGTAACCTGAAGGCGCAAAAACTAATAAGAAGAGGTTGCTATGTTGTGCTAGCACACGTCGAAAAAGTCAATTCCGAAGAAAAGAACATTAATAATGTTTCCGTCGCAAAAGAATTTCTCGATGTATTTCCAAAAGAATTACCGGGACTACCTCCACACCGATCTGTTGAATTTCAAATAGACCTTGTACCGGGAGCTGCACCAATAGCTCGTGCCTCATACAGACTCGCATCCAGCGAAATGAAGGAACTTCAGAACCAATTACAAGAACTTTTAGAGCATGGTTTCATTCGACCAAGCACATTACCGTGGGGAGCTCCTGTTTTGTTTGTTAAGAAGAAGGATGGTACATTTAGGTTGTGTATCGACTACCGAGAGTTGAATAAACTTACTATCAAGAACGCTACCTACTACCGAGAATCGACGACTTATTTGATCAACTACAAGGCTCGTCGATTTATTCGAAGATTGATTTACATTCTGGGTATCATCAAATGCGGGTGAAGGAGGATGATATTCCAAAGACTGCTTTTAGGACGCGTTACGGTCATTACGAGTTTATGGTTATGCCGTTTGGGTTGACTAATGCACCAGCTGTGTTCATGGACCTCATGAACCGAGTGTGTGGACCATACCTTGACAAGTTTGTCATTGTTTTCATCGATGACATACTTATTTACTCAAAAAATGACCAAGAGCACGAAGAACATTTGAGAAAAGTGCTAGAGTTGTTAAGGAAAGAAAAATTGTACGCTAAGTTTTCAAAGTGTGCATTTTGGTTGGAAGAAGTTCAATTCCTTGGACACATAGTGAACAAAGAAGGTATTCAGGTGGATCCAACAAAGATTGAAACCGTTGAAAAGTAGGAAACCCCGAAAACTCCGAAGCATATACGCCAATTTTTAGGACTGGCTGGTTACTACAGAAGGTTCATCCAAGATTTTTCCAAAATAGCAAAACCCTTGACTGCATTAACACATAAAGGGAAGAAATTTGAATGGAAGGATGAGCAGGAGAAAGCGTTTCAATTGTTGAAGAAAAAGTTAACTACGGCACCTATATTATCATTGCCTGAAGGGAATGATGATTTTGTGATATATTGTGATGCCTCAAAGCAAGGCCTCGGTTATGTATTAATGCAACGAACGAAGGTAATTGCTTATGCGTCCAAACAATTGAAGATTCACAAGCAAAATTATACGACTCACGATTTGGAATTGGACGCTGTTGTTTTTACATTAAAGACTTTGAGGCACTACTTATATGGGGTCAAAAGTATTATATATACCGACCACAAAAGTCTCCAACACATATTTAATCAGAAACAACTGAACATGAGGCAGTGTAGGTAGATTGAATTATTGAATGATTACGACTTTGAGATTCGTTACCACCCGGGGAAGGTGAATGTGGTAGCCGACGCTTTGATTAGAAAGGACAGAGAACCTATACGGGTAAAAGCTATGAATATAATTATTTGTACTAACCTTACTACTCAAATAAAGGAGGCGCAGCAGGGAGTTGTAAAAGAAGGAAAGTTGAAGAATGAAATACCCAAAGGATCGGAGAAACATCTTAATATTCGGGAAGACGGAACCCGGTATAGGGCTGAAAGAATTTGGGTACCAAAGTTTGGAGATGTGAGAGAAAAGGTACTTAAGGAAGCACATAAAACCAGATATTCAATACATCCCGGAGCGGGGAAGATGTACAAAGATCTCAAGAAACGCTTTTGGTGGCCGGGTATGAAAACTGATATTGCTAAATACGTAGGAGAATGTTTGACGTGTTCTAAGGTCAAAGCTGAACATCAGAAACCATCAGGTCTACTTCAACAACCTGAAATCCTGGAATGTAAATGGAAAAACATTACCATAGATTTCATTACTAAATTGCCAAGGACTGCAAGTGGTTATGATACAATTTGGGTAATAGTCGATCGTCTTACCAAGTCAGCACACTTTCTGCCAATGAGAGAAGATGATAAAATGGAGAAGTTGGTGCGATTATACTTGAAGGAAGTTGTCTCCAGACATGGAATACCAGTCTCTATTATCTCAGATAGGGATGGCAGATTTGTTTCAAGATTTTGGCAGACATTGCAACAAGCATTGGGGACTCATCTAGACATGAGTACTGCTTATCATCCACAAACTGATGGACAAAGTGAAAGGACGATACAGACCCTTGAAGACATGCTACGAGCATGTGTTATCAATTTCGGAAACAGTTGGGATTGACACCTACCGTTAGCAGAATTTTCCTACAACAACAATTATCATTCAAGCATTGAGATGGCGCCGTTTGAAGCACTTTATGGTAGAAAGTGCAGGTCTCCAATTTGTTGGAGTGAAGTGGGGGATAGACAGATTACGGGTCCGGAGATAATACAAGAAACTACCGAAAAGATCATCCAAATTCAACAACGGTTAAAAACCGCCCAAAGTCGACAAAAGAGCTACGCTGACATTAAAAGAAAAGATATAGAATTTAAAATTAGAGAGATGGTCATGCTTAAAGTTGCACCTTGAAAAGGTGTTGTTCGATTTGGTAAACGAGGGAAATTAAATCTAAGGTATATTGGACCATTCAAGATTATTGATCGTGTCGGACCAGTAGCTTACCGACTTGAGTTACCTCAACAACTCGTGGCTGTATATAACACTTTCCACGTCTCGAATTTGAAGAAATATTTTGCTAAAGAATATCTCACTATTCAGTTAGACAAAATCCAAATCAACGAAAAACTTCAATTCATCGAAGAACCCGTCGAAATAATGGATCGTGAGGTTAAAAGACTTAAGCAAAACAAGATACCAATTGTTAAGGTTCGATGGAATGCTCATAGAGGACCTGAGTTCACCTGAGAATGAGAAGATCATATAAAGAATAAATACCCGCACTTATTTCCAGAAGATACGTCAACACCTCCTACTGCTTAAAATTTTGGGACGAAATTTATTTAACGGGTAGGTACTGTAGTGACCCAAACTTTTCCATGTTTATTTATATTAAATGAAATTGATATTTACATGATTAAGTGTTTCCAATATGTTAAGCAATCAAACTTGTTAAGACTTGATTATTTGAAATGAGTTTCATGTACCACCCAAGTTGACCGGCGATTCACGAACGTTAAAACTTGTAAAAATGACATGATGATATATATATGGATATAGATATAGTTAACATGAGATTATGATAAGTAAGTATCTCCATAATTATATTAACAATGAGTTATATACATAAAAATGAGACTACTATGTTAAGAAACTCGAAACGATATATATAACGATTATCGTTATTACAACGTCTTACTAAATACATATGTATCATATTAAGATATTGTTACACTATATTTAACATGATAAAATGATAATTATATATGTCATTAAGTATGTTAACAATGAACTACATATGTAAAACAAGACTACTAACTTAAGAATTTTGAAACGAGGCATATATGTAAAGATTATCGTTGTAACGACATTTTAATGTATATATATCATATTAAGATATATTCATACATCATAATATCATGATAATGTAATAATTTAACATCTCATTATATATAATAAACAATGGGTTAACAACATTAAATGAGATCGTTAACTTAAAGGTTTCAAAACAACACTTACATGTAACGACTAACGATGACTTAATGACTCAGTTAAAATGTATATACATGTAGTGTATTTAGATGTATTAGTACACTTTTGAAAGACTTCAAGACACATATCAAAGTACTTCTACTTAATCAAAATGCTTACAATTGCATTCTCATTCATTTTCATCAACAATTATACTCGTATGCAACTGTATTCGTACTCGTACAATACCCGGCTCCTAGACGTATATACTATTGGTATATACACATAATAATTCAGCTCTTAGCAGCCCTAGATAGTCAACAAATATGTGTAACCAACAATTAGACAACTATCATGACTTATGAGCAAGGAAACAAAAACAAGAACTCCTTTTAACCCTACTCACCTTCACCACTCACCACCTACTCCATTTCACTTCCAATTTTTTTCCTAATTCTCCCTCAAAACACACACACTTGAAATGACCCGTTCATATACATTATAAACGATTCATAATAGTTGATTACATCGCGAGGTATTTGACCTCTATATGATACATTTTACAAACATTACATTCGTTTTTAAAAGACAAACTTTCTTTACAAAGAAAGTTGACGGCATGCATACCATTTCATAATACATCCAACTATAATTGACTTAAAAATAATCTTGATGAACTCAATGACTCGAATGCAACGTCTTTCAAAATATGCCATGAATGACTCCAAGTAATATCCTTAAAATGAGCTAATGCACAGCGGAAGATTTCTTTAATACCTGAGAATAAACATGCTTTAAAGTGTCAACCAAAAGGTTGGTGAGTTCATAGGTTTATCATAACAATCATTTCAATATATTAATAGACCACAAGATTTCCGTTTATAAATATATGTACACTCGCAAGTGTATAAAACCGTTCTGCTTATGTTGAGGCCTCAGTAACCAACCTTAACAATAATATAATAAGTCATCTTCGCAAAGATGGATACGTACACTCGCAAGTGTATAAATAATCCTCGAAGTACTAAACATCCGCCCACTAGCTCTTATGTCTAGTGCAGCCTACAGGATGGGGGTGTTAAGCCCGATAGATCTATCTTTAGGATTCGCGCTCACATGCTCTTATAACATGTAACTAAATTACCTAGCACATCAATCCGCAGAATTATCATTTTTGATCACTTGTCTCTATTTCGTAAAGCATTTATAAAAGCAGCGCATGTATTCTCAGCCCAAAAATATATATTGCAAAAGCAATTAAAAAGGGAGCAAATGAAACTCACCATACTGTATTTCGTAGTAAAAATACATATAACGTCATTTAACAAGTGCATGGTTGGCCTCGGATTCACGAACGTATCAATATTGAGATTCAATATTGCAGGAAAGTACGTAGACGCAACGGAGATGATAAACACTAGATTGACCTCACGAGCATACCCATGAACCATACCCATCACCTCCATAGCTATAACCCATAATTTCCTTAGCTTCGACTCATTCAAAAAACTATTTTGAAATCACTCGGACATCACTCCGTCGTAATATTTTATGTATACTAATAATATCTTGAAATAATACAGAGCAAATATATATATATATATGTAAATCGGTTGAGAGAGTTTAGAGAAATATATTTTCAAGTTTCTATGAAATAATGAAACCTATTGAATTCTATTTATAATAGATTTTTGAATTATTAAAGTGAATTATTAAAGTGAATTATTAAAGTATGAATTATTAAAGTATGAATTATTAAAGTGAATTATTAAAGTATGAATTATTAAAGTGAATTATTAAAGTTAAAGTAAAGTAAAAGTAAAGTAAAGTAAAGTTAAAATATAGTAAAAGTATAAAAACTATGTATGTATAATACGCGTATAAATATATATAATATTAATTTAAATCGTTATATATATTTAATGAAATAAAATATAAATATCATTATATTTATTATACTGGTTAAGTAATGAGTTGTCAAAAGTGATTCTAGATATTTATAAAAGTTATATATATTTTAATAATAAAGTTCTTTTTAAACTGAAAACGTTTTTGTACGTTTGAAAATAGATTAATAGAATATTATGGAAACCAATTCTCCACTAACTTTTGTCTAACTTTCGTAAATGACACTTTTTGTTTTTATTTATAAATAGCTTTACAAATTATTCCGAATATCGTTAAAAGGAATAGATTTTCTCAATCATAGTGGACCTCTCAACAGAGACTTGTAATCATAATTCAATGTTTCTGATAATTCAAGCATTTAATATATTTTTTTTAATTTCGTCGATAATCATATTGAAACAAATACGTTCATGTAAAGCATTATACGTTTAAATACTTTTTTGAAATTTTCAATTTATAATATATACACATATTCATATATGTTCATTTAATGGTTCGTGAATCATTGGAATTTGGTCGAGGTTTAAATGAATGTATAAACATAGTTTAAAATCCTTGAGATTTAACTTAACAAACATTGCTTATCGTGTCAGAATAATATAAAGATAAAGTTTAAATTTAGTCGGAAATTTCTGGGTCGTCACAGTACCTACCCGTTAAAGAAATTTCGTCCCCGAAATTTGATAGAGGTCGTCATGACTAACAATGAGAATGTTATTATGATGATTATAAAGTTTTATCATGTCTAAGAAGTATGGATAAAATAATTCGATTACTCAAAGCGTATGAGGAAAGTTATCGTAAATGAAGGAAATAAGATTATAGTAATTCGTCATATCTTTTGACGTCATCACAATTGATCTCCGAATTTAAAGAAAATCTTTGTAATCTATGTTGGATTTGATGCTTCGGTGATTAAGGAGATTATGATTCTCTTCGAATTAATACGATAATCCATCTTGATTTCTCTGTCGGGTATTTCACTATAAATCCACCTCCTTCGTTTCCTTACAACTCACACCTTCTATTCTTTCTCCCTCAACTCATATTTTAAAGTATTTGTCAATATGCTTCATCCAGTACTGATTCTCGATATACTCCTCACTTTCATATCTATCATTCTTCTTTTTCATCTGCCGCAGGAAGAATCTATTTACTTCTACTATACTCTTGGTTTTATAGTGTTTTTAGTTCTCCCGTGTCTTTATATTGCTATATGCATTGATATATACGGTTTGTGATTTCTGGGTTGTTGTTGGGTTTTATATCTTCCCTTATATTTCAAAGTCCTTGCTTCTTTTATAATCATTGTCATCCACAGTTAATGCTCTCTTCTATTTGCTATGATTTATACTCCCATTTCTAGTTCGGAGCTTTGTCCTTTCGTTTCTTCTTCTTGCGATTAAGCACCGCTTGTAATGGTCCAGAATTTGCAGATATAAATTTCGGAATGAACATTGTTAATGTTCTAGGAAGGAAATTGTAATGACACGATCTTGATTTGTTAATTTACCAAAATACCCTGAAAAGACCGAATCATCAAGAAAATATATTCTTGATATTTTTAGAGATTAAATAGAATACAAGAGTCATGTAACATAGCACATGATGACGTTATGATCTGTGAATCATCATGTTCCATTTAGAAACTCATCATGAATTACTATAATATAATCACGTTGATCAAGTGTCATTATATTATACTAACTCATGCTTCAGCTCCCAACACTTCTTCAAGAATATTCCTATTTTAAACTCGAATGTTTCAGAATTTAGAAACTAAAATAGTTTCCTTTATGATATAATACAGATAGCGCGAAGAGGTAAATGATTTCAGATAAGAATAATTATAAAAATATCTTCAGAAGTATGGATGATATTTATAATGAAAGATACGATGATATCTTAGAATGTCTAATATCAGAGGATGATGAAGGATATTGTCCGCAGGGGTTTAGAGTTAGGAGCAAGGTATTCGTTAATGACTTTAGCAAGTAATGAATCATTTGGATCCTTTGAAGGCAGGTTCAGCCTTTATGATTTGTCCACAGCCTCCTTCATACTTTGCCCAATCCGTTTTCCAGTTCTAAAGCTTTTCTTTTTCTGAGCTTTGCCAATATACTATCCTTTATAATCCAACTTTTTACTGTTAAGGTCGTTTACAGTTTTTGTTGCTTCATCAGCATTTTTCAAAATTTCGAGAACTGGTTCGCAGTTTAGGGTGTTTTTCAGAAATTTCTCATTCAAAGAATGTAAGTCTTGGAGGTAGACGTTGTGTGTATATGTAATTGTTGATGTAGACATGCTGCGAGGTTTCAAAATACTGATTGCTGATTCTCAATAATTGATATGGCAATTCTTGTTATAAGGTACGAATAAATATATGATAGGGTTTCGATAATTATAATGATTTTTTTTTTTTTTTTGGAAAGTCAAAGATCAGTGAAGTTGTTGGTAAGTTTATTGCTAATGTGGTGAATATAAACGATTCCCCGGTAACGTTGGCGAAAGGGCAACGTATCTATCGAGATTATAATAAGACTAGTCCGACTGAAAAGTCGAAGTTGACTTGCTGGAGCTGTGACAAAACTGTCTACTTTGAAAAGGAATTGAAAAGTCATTTTAGCTAATAAATGCCAAAGGGTCTGACACGGATACGCGTTGAACTATGACTTTGGCTTCGAGAGCTTTTTTAGGTACATAAATGTGGGTAATATGTGGTTGGATCATCATCTCGATTGTTCATTGTTTGAAGTGTCTTCAAAAACTTCAGAGAGTTTGAACACAGTTTGTAATCATTAATATACATATGATGTTCTAACACAGTTTTGAAGTCAAAGTATAGCTTTGAAAGATGTAGGAATCTAAGAGTGATGTCTTCTGTTAAATCATGACTTGGATTTTGATTTGTCAAAATAAGAATGCGTAATCAAATTTGGGTGAGAATGGTTGTTTTGATTACTATACAAGAATGTATATTGTTGTGAGATTTTGGGAGTATAGTTGATGATTTGCTTAATCAGATTCGAAAAATGTAACATATTAATTGTGAATTTATATATCTCTCGGGTATTACCTACCCGTTATTTTTTTTTCACAATTAATATTTTGTACACCAGAATTTTATTACAGTCTTTATAAAAATATATATGTGCATATTTTCTTCAGATGTAACATAGATTTAATGAGTTAATATTAAATTAAACTCATTTGATTTACGGTTGAAACTAGAACTGAATAATCCCTAAAGACTTTAGAAATTACATAACTTCTACGGAGTATTTATTCAATAAAATTGAAATTATGAATTAATACTTCGTTATTTGTTGATGTTTATAACCCTTGCACCATATTCTCTAAAGCCACTACTCGAGCGCGAAGCGCGTTGACTTCTTCTGTTACACCGGGGTGATTGTCGGTTCGGACGAGCGGATAAATAAAATCTCGAATTTGATGTAGTATATAATCGTGACGAGATACTCTGAAAATGAGAGAGCAAATGGTGTTTCAGACCGGTTCGCCGGTAAGTGCTTCAGGTTCATCGCCAAGAGGGCAATGTGGTGGATGGAAGGGATCACCTTCTTCTTGTCTCCAATTATTGAGGAGGCTACGAACCTATCCCCAATTCATCCAGAATAGATGATGGTTAATTGGTTGATCCATTCCGGTCACACTGCTTTCGGAGCTTGAGTGGGATTCCATATCGGAATTCGAGGGACTTGAACTAATGACGAATTCCATTTCGTTCGATTGAATAAAGGATTTTTCGATATGAAATGATTTTTCGGCTATCGGGTGGTATTCTAATTACATAGAATATCTATATATATAGCGCAAAAGATTTCGTAGATTACGGAGGAATTTACGGAATATGTCAGGCAAAGTTTACAGTAACAGATACGTTAAGATATGAATTAGTAGATACGCTAAGATATGAATTTTGTCTATACACTATTCATGCAATCAATGCAATAAGATGTGTCTAGACTAAGAATGATAAGCAAGTAATTTCTGACAAGAATGATGAGCAAAACTTTTGACATGCAGACACGGTCGAAGTCCAGACTCACTAATGCATCCTAACGACTATCAGTTAGACACACTAATGCAGACCTGGTTCGCTAAGACCACCGCTCTGATACCAACTGAAATGACCCGTTCATATACATTATAAACGATTCATAATAGTTGATTACATCGCGAGGTATTTGACCTCTATATGATACATTTTACAAACATTACATTCGTTTTTAAAAGACAAACTTTCTTTACAACGAAAGTTGACGGCATGCATACTATTTCATAATACATCCAACTATAATTGACTTAAAAATAATCTTGATGAACTCAATGACTCGAATGCAACGTCTTTCAAAATATGCCATGAATGACTCCAAGTAATATCCTTAAAATGAGCTAATGCACAGCGGAAGATTTCTTTAATACCTGAGAATAAACATGCTTTAAAGTGTCAACCAAAAGGTTGGTGAGTTCATAGGTTTATCATAACAATCATTTCAATATATTAATAGACCACAAGATTTCCGTTTATAAATATATGTACACTCGCAAGTGTATAAAACCGTTCTGCTTATGTTGAGGCCTCAGTAACCAACCTTAACAATAATATAATAAGTCATCTTCGCAAAGATGGATACGTACACTCGCAAGTGTATAAATAATCCTCGAAGTACTAAACATCCGCCCACTAGCTCTTATGTCTAGTGCAGCCTACAGGATGGGGGTGTTAAGCCCGATAGATCTATCTTTAGGATTCGCGCTCACATGCTCTTATAACATGTAACTAAATTACCTAGCACATCAATCCGCAGAATTATCATTTTTGATCACTTGTCTCTATTTCGTAAAGCATTTATAAAAGCAGCGCATGTATTCTCAGCCCAAAAATATATATTGCAAAAGCAATTAAAAAGGAAGCAAATGAAACTCACCATACTGTATTTCGTAGTAAAAATACATATAACGTCATTTAACAAGTGCAAGGTTGGCCTCGGATTCACGAACGTATCAATATTGAGATTCAATATTGCAGGAAAGTACGTAGACGCAACGGAGATGATAAACACTAGATTGACCTCACGAGCATACCCATGAACCATACCCATCACCTCCATAGCTATAACCCATAATTTCCTTAGCTTCGACTCATTCAAAAAACTATTTTGAAATCACTCGGACATCACTCCGTCGTAATATTTTATGTATACTAATAATATCTTGAAATAATACAGAGCAAATATATATATATATATGTAAATCGGTTGAGAGAGTTTAGAGAAATATATTTTCAAGTTTCTATGAAATAATGAAACCTATTGAATTCTATTTATAATAGATTTTTGAATTATTAAAGTGAATTATTAAAGTATGAATTATTAAAGTGAATTATTAAAGTATGAATTATTAAAGTATGAATTATTAAAGTGAATTATTAAAGTTAAAGTAAAGTAAAAGTAAAGTAAAGGTAAAGTTAAAATATAGTAAAAGTATAAAAACTATGTATGTATAATACGCGTATAAATATATATAATATTAATTTAAATTGTTATATATATTTAATAAAATAAAATATAAATATCATTATATTTATTATACTGGTTAAGTAATGAGTTGTCAAAAGTGATTCTAGATATTTATAAAAGTTATATATATTTTAATAATAAAGTTCTTTTTAAACTGAAAACGTTTTTGTACGTTTGAAAATAGATTAATAGAATATTATGGAAACCAATTCTCCACTAACTTTTGTCTAACTTTCGTAAATGACACTTTTTGTTTTTATTTATAAATAGCTTTACAAATTATTCCGAATATCGTTAAAAGGAATAGATTTTCTCAATCATAGTGGACCTCTCAACAGAGACTTGTAATCATAATTCAATGTTTCTGATAATTCAAGCATTTAATATATTTTTTTTAATTTCGTCGATAATCATATTGAAACAAATACGTTCATGTAAAGCATTATACGTTTAAATACTTTTTTGAAATTTTCAATTTATAATATATACACATATACATACATATTCATATATGTTCATTTAATGGTTCGTGAATCATTGGAATTTGGTCGAGGTTTAAATGAATGTATAAACATAGTTTAAAATCCTTGAGATTTAACTTAACAAACATTGCTTATCGTGTCAGAATAATATAAAGATAAAGTTTAAATTTAGTCGGAAATTTCTGGGTCGTCACACACTCTTCCATGAACATCTAAGTTACTATTTTTCCAGCAAAAATCATTAAATACAAGCTTTGGTTATTACCTATAATCATCATAAAAATAATTACTCAAGAACACATCAAGAACACTTCCAAGTTTACAAGTTTACTTCCAAGTTTCCTAATCCATTTCAAGGAATCATCTAAGATCAAGAAACCTTTGTTATTTACAGTAGGTTATCTTTCTAAATCAAGTTAATATTCATATTCAAGCTTTGATTCAATTTCGATAACTATAACTATCTTAATTCGAATAATCTTACTTGAACTTGTTTTTGTGTCATGATTCTATTTCAAGAACTTCCAAGCCATCAAAGATCCTTTGAAGCTCAAGTTATTTTTTCTCAATTCCAGTAGGTTTATCCATAAAACCTGAGGTAGTAATGATGTTCATAACATCATTCGATTCATATATATAAAACTACCTTATTCGAAGGTTTAAACTTGTAATCACTAGAACATAGTTTAGTTAATTCTAAACTTGTTCGCAAACAAAAGTTAATCCTTATAACTTGACTTTTAAAATCAACTAAACACATGTTCTATATCTATATGATATGCTAAATTAATGATTTAAAACCTGAAAACATGAAAAACACCGTAAACCGGATATACGCCGTCGTAGTAACACCGCGGGCTGTTTTGGGTTAGTAAATTAAAAACTATGATAAACTTTGATTTAAAAGTTGTTCTTCTGGGAAAATGATTTTTCTTATGAACATGAAACTATATCCAAAAATCATGGTTAAACTCAAAGTGGAAGTATGTTTTCCAAAATGGTCATCTAGACGTCGTTCTTTCGATTGAAATGACTACCTTTACAAAAATAACTTGTAACCTGTATTTCCGACTATAAACTTATACTTTTTCTATTTGGATTCATAAACTTAAGTTCAATATGAAACCATAGCAACTTGAATCACTCAAAACGGATTTAAAACGAAGAAGTTATGGGTAAAACAAGATTGGATATTTTTACTTGTTGTAACTACGTGAAAATTGGTAACAAATATATATTAATCATATCCTAGCTAACTTATATTGTATTATACATGTATTCTAATATATTATGTAATCTTGGGTTACCATAGACACGTATGCAAATGTTTTGACATATCATATCGACCCATGTATATATATTATTTGAAACAACCATAGACACTCTATATGCAGTAATGTTGGAGTTAGCTATACAGGGTTGAGGTTGATTCCAAAAATATATATACTTTGAGTTGTGATCTAGCCTAAGACGTGTATATACTGGGTCATGGATTGATTCAAGATGATATATATCGATTTATTTCTGTACATCTAACTGTGGACAACTAGTTGTAGGTTACTAACAAGGACAGCTGACTTAATAAACTTAAAACAGTAAAACGTATTAAAAATGTTGTAAATATATTTTGAACATACTTTGATATATATGTACATATTTGTTATAGGTTCGTGAATAGACCAGTGGCCAAGTCTTACTTTCCGACGAAGTAAAAATCTGTGAAAGTGAGTTATAGTCCCACTTTTAAAATCTAATATTTTGGGATGAGAATACATGCAGTTTTATAAATGTTTTATGAAATAGACACAAGTAACTGAAACTACATTATATGGGTGAATGATCTTAGCCGAATATGCCCCTTTTTGCTTGGTAACCTAAGAATTAGTAAACCGATCTACTAATTGACGCGAATCCTAAAGATAGATCTATTAGGCCTAACGAAACCCATCCATGATTGCGGATGCTTTAGTACTTCGATGTTGTTTTATCATGTCTGATGGATGTCCCGGAATGATAGGGGATATTCTTATATGCATCTTGTTAATGTCGGTTACCAGGTATTCACCATATGAATGATTTTTATGCATGCTGTTTACAAGAAATGGAAATATGAAATCTTGTGGTCTATCAATACGAATTGATAAATATATAGGCTAAACCTATAACTCACCAACATTTTAGTTGACTTTTTAAGCATGTTTATTCTTAGGTGATTGTTAAGAGCTTCCGCTGTTGCATACTAAATTAAGGACAAGATTTGGAGTCCATGCTTGTATAATATTGTTTAAAAACTGCATTCGAAGACTTATGTTGATGTGTAATATTATTGTAAACCATTATGTAATGGTCGTGTGAAAAACGCTATATTTTAGATTATCATTATTTGATAATCGTCGTAATATTTTAAAGGTTATGGTTTGTTTTAAAATCGAATGCAGTCTTTGAAAAACGTCTCTTATAGAGGTAAAACCTCGCAACGAAATCAATTAATATGGAACGTTTATAATCAATATGAGCGGGACATTTCAACCAGTTCATTGCACTATTATCCTCACTCAAATGCCCATTCTTCACCATCAGAATCGTCGAACCCACAAGCTCTTACGACGATTTCTGAACAACTGTGTTTGTGGATGGTGCTCCTCACAACCAAGCACCTCTTACCCCTTGTAGAACAAATCTAGGGGTGACTTGTTGTATTATCCATGCATATTTCCATGTATGCATATCTATGCTTCGTGTCTGCTATGAATAAAATGTGTGCTTGTTATGCTTTTAATAAATATTTTCCATCGTGCACAATTTAAGAGGGAGCTTTACTCTAAGGGCGAGCATAGTTCTAGGGGGAGCTAACCTTTTTAATTCGAAAAAAGGGGGAGAAATATGGATACAAGTGATGTTAACACTTGCGTATTTATAGCAAAATGTCCCTCATCACTTGTACGTTTATCATAATCAGAAAGGGGGAGAATGTTGGTTGAATGTTGGTTAATGGACTAACCGACAAAGTTAAGTATGATGCTTAACCAAAGAATATGTTTTGATGATGACACATACATATGCATAAGTGATGATCGACATCTTAACATAAAACGCACAAGTTCACTAACCCATACTTGATCTTGCAAATGACCAAGTCAAACAAAACTTATAGAATGAAAATAAAGATCATTGAAGTACACGTTCAAAGTACGACCAACTGTATACTTAGCCATAGAATCCCATACTGAATCTGCAACGCAGTTTTGTGAAAACAAGTTGCACGGTCGCCACCACGGTCAACCGCATTGCGACCGCAGAATCCTCTGTCACCATTTTTGATCAAATTTAGTTTGACTACTTCCCGACATCTATAATTCATGAAACCTTTCTCAACACGCTTAGAATAGATGACCTGTAACAACCCGACTTCGTTTTACCAAAAACACGCCCTAAAAATAAATTTCTGGGACAGTACATCTGGACGGCGTCCAGTTATCTGGACGGCGTCCAGCTCTGAAGGACTGGACGGCGTCCAAGCCCTTGGGACGGCGTCCAAATGAACTAAAAGTTCCTGATCAGTTTTTCAAATTACCGCGAGCGAAAAACCCGCTTCCCGACACTTTTAAACGAAACAACTTTCACAACACATCATATTAAGTAAAACTAAGAGATTTCCGCAATGAAAATAAGTTTTACAACACCGGGCCCACAATGACCCGTTTTACAAACAATGTAGCGATTTCGACCCATTTATCTCTTTAGACGGAATAGGACTCTATAACCCAACCCAATACCAAGAGCATAATCCCGGAGACTACCAAATCCCCAATCCGCGTCCATATAACCAAAAGCTACCCCTTTGAGCCCAAGCGCTCCTACGCATCTAGTCTAACAACTAGCTAGCTTCATAACACAATACCTGTAAAAAGGTAAACAATGAGAGGGGTAAGCATAAAGCTTAGTGAATGTAATAATTATACACATACATATATAATATACCTACTTGCAAACACTTACTCACATACCGTATACATGCTAGCAACACCATTAGCTTATCATTATAAGTACAAAGCTATTAACCTCCAATACCACAAGCTAGCACAACAATAGCATATATATATAACCCGAACAATATAATATGCTACACTACAACACAATAACCATGGTTAACCAATCATACAAGGGAATGGCGCTCGCGAAAATGCCATCGGTGTTCATAACATCCGTTAGTGTACTTAACACCTCGTATCACTAATCCCTAGGGTGGCACCTTAACACCTCGGTACTTCACCCCGAGTGGCATCTTAACACCTCGATGCTTCACTCTTTACTTTACGGAGTGGCATCTTAACACCTCGACACTTCACTCCTAGGTGGCATCTTAACACCTCGATGCTTCACCCCGAGTGGCATCTTAACACCTCGATGCTTCACCCGTCAATTCCTTAGAGTGGCATCTTAACACCTCGATGCTTCATTCCGAGTGGCGTCTTAACACCTCGACACTTCACTCGTCACGTGAAACGTGGTGTCTTAGCACCTCGACACTTCACATTTCACGCTACAACAAATAGATACATTATATACCTAAGCATATAATTATTCCACTCACCTTGGAATGCTCGCACAAGTCATGTACAACATGATCTCCGTCCTCAAATCCGAGCAAGTAATCATCTATATTACACATAGGCAAAATATACACATAAATAGCCATTCTCTAAAAGAGAACCCGACACAAACATCCCTTAGCCGAGGGATCACACCTTGCTCGCTAAAACCCTCCCTTTTAATCACCTAATGGACATAAACCAATTACCACTTCGGGTGGTAATTCATACCCAATCTACAAAGTACAATTTAACTCAAATTATACTTAACACCAATTAGACCAACCTAGGTCCCGACACTAGGTTACTACTTAGGTAGTGACCATTTCAATCGCCAATTACACCAAAAATCCAACACGTACAATATTGACCCATATTGCTTTTGACCGCGCTTGACTTATGTTAAAATATCATTTTAACCCAATATTACTACTCGCGAGTAATTACATCCAAAAACATAATTTAACACTTAACAAAAGCGTTTAACATCCCTTTAATCCAAATTAGTGTCATTATCAATTTGACCCAATCAAAGTCAACCTATTTTGACATAAGTCCCAAAAACGGCCAAAATCACTAACGATTAGTGATTATATTTCCAAGACACTAACTAACACCTAAATCAAGTATTTACATACTTGATTCGCCAAAACTCGACTCAAAACTTAATTTGACACCGAATCAAGCTTACTTGACCCAAAATAACCATTTGACCCATTTTGACCTAAATTAGGGTTTACACCCAAAAATCAAGTCAACACAAGTGTTCTAAGGTTTAACCGACACATGCAAGGTCCAAACTAACAATTTCATCAATTGAAACCCTAAGTCACCCATTTAGGCTTACTTACATGAGTCTTACCCAAAACCCCCAAATTTCACAATAAATGGGTTTATAACTCTAACTAACATAAACCCTAACTCAAACAAGAAATCAAACACTACAATTCGAATTAGGGTTTACCTCAAGCATCAAAACGAGCTCTAGTAGCTAGAATCACCAACAAGCACCAAGAACCCCTCCAATTTGGGCAAAATCACCACTTTCATCACTAATCCAAGCTTCCTCTCTCTAGAAACTCCACTCTCTCTCTCTCTCTAGGGTTTGGTTGGGAGTGTTTGTGGGTGAAAATGAGGATAAGGGTGAGTTTAGATCAGTTTTGATGGCCGAAACGACCCCCAAGTGAAAAGACCCAAATACCCTCTTTTAAAAGCTTCAAAATGTCACAACTGGCCCGTCAGGCCTTTTGGACGACGTCCAAAAAGCTTGGACGGCGTCCAGATTAACTGACTCAGTTTTCTGAACTTGTTTTGGTTGTAACTTTCAAACCGTAACTCCATTTTTGATGAATCAAATATCGTTGTAAACGTAATGAGATTTCCTTTCTAATGGTAAGGTTTTAGGACATCAAATCCAAATTTATTTGGGATCCAAATATACGCTTACATGCCTCGTATTTCGAATGACGTTCGAAATAACGCGTAACTGAAAAATGGGTGTTACAACTCTCCCCTACTTAAATTGGATCACGTCCTCGTGATCCGCACCAACACTAGCAGTAAGCACTTCTCCCTCGAACATTTCTGCTTCCAACGCGGAGTCACACACGTATTAATCACGCCTTCGAATTCTCACTTCGTGCTCTAATGCATCATATTACAACGATAATGGGCAATCAACCCTCGAGTCAAAACAACTGCAACCGTTTGCTCCTACACCGAGTATCCAAACTTGTACCATACACTTCACAATCGTCTTAAAAGTATAGCAATTCACCGACAACCATCATCGCCGTGCCTTTCAATCCTACGAAACACAACCAAGCCCGACATCCATAACATCTTTCGTGAATTCTAAGATCTCACCACACGCTAATAATCACTAGCGTGCACTACCGCAACAAGCGATATCTCACACACTCAACGTCCAGAATTTCCATTTAGGAAAATACGTAAAAGACCACATATCCCTTCAGGTTCTCGCTACAACTCGCAACAAGCTACATTCGTAACAATATCACTCAATCAATCGATCCGCACACGACCATCCGTTACTGGATTAATCCGGGACGACAGTAATACACCACGTACTGAGCAAAACATCAACACTCAACGCAGGGTTCCTCCTCTAAACCCTACCACACAACCACACAAGACGGCTTCCTAGTACTAGCATGGAGACTAATCGTATACTAAAATCCCGTCAATGGCGAATTATCATCACGAAATTTCCGCAATTCGCCACACGACTCACAGAATATTTACCAACGCCGGGTAAACCTTTCTACCTAGACCGTCCGTTAAGGATGGCCTCGACATTTCAATGCAACCTACGAGTCACACCACTAAGGTACACACTCTCGCAAACAAACAACATCCGCGTATCTCTATGGGAGACAGTCAGAACCGACACTCTCCGCCTCACAATCGACCATAAAGTGGAATGATCCACTGACAATTTCTAAGATCACTTTTCCCGACAGGGAAAATACAGCATTCGCCACGATATCGAACTCGTTCCCATCCACTAATCCTATCCGGGTTTCATGAAAACCCAGATTTTTCACTACGAGAGCACCCGCAATGACAGCTTCCTTTTCTCACTTACGTGGTCTCCAACTACATACTTGGTCTCATACCACCCTTTGGTACCACACGACCACCTTACGTAAGAAATCTTACACCACGCTCGATTCTAACATCCCAATCTCCACACATATCATTCCGGAATCGTAACTCTCAATCGTAAATGCACGATCTCGAGTCGACATCACCAACCCGTCACTCTTCCTCGTTAGGAAATCCGAATTCCTGCAGAGGCCTGGCACGGTACACCCCGACATTTCACTATTCAAACACCACCGAAGCTTCCTCGGGCGGCAGTAAAAACTCCCCCACTAAGGATTCAGCTCCATATTCTCACCGCCAAGATGATAACATCCCGCGAAATTGTCGTTCCACGACACACATGACCATCCTCATCGTTGGTCATACACACCAAATCATCATAAAATCACCTTAGGCTCTCAGAGCCGTCATACACAATTACTAGAGATGTCGTACACGCGATGACCTCGCATCTTCGTCCCACGATTAACATCTAACAGCCCTTCATCGTTCGCAAAGCGAACACCACCAAAATCCGATGTACGCCTCTAAACCTAGGCATACACCACTCCGCTTAATCGGTCGTGCATCTCAGTCGAGATCACCTGACCTTCCCCGCAATGAACCTTTATTTACAATTGCTCACTCTCATGGAGAAGAGTGACCAATTCCGATACCCTAATTGTGTCCACTACAATATCAACACTTCATCATACCCTTCGGACTAACCGACCATTAAATCCGTCACCGGCTCACCGGTCATCTTTACCCGTCTATCACTTAAGAGCAACAAGATTCGCTCACCCGTCACTTCATAAGAAGTATTCATCACAATGCTCTTAAACTTTGACTTTCGCAATCGTCGAATTATTATCACCCGTCAATCACTATTATCAAATCCGATGCTTCCAAGGGTATTTCACGGGCACCCTAAGCACAAAGTGATCACACCACTACCGGAGTTGAACGTTACACTAGCAGGTATAAAAAGGCACCTGACGCAGTGTCATGTAGACTTCCACCACAATCAATCGAATTTTAGAAAATCGATCTTTAGGTTCCATACACTCGATGTCACCCATCTCTCTATAATAATGACCCGAAGTCATACCTACCCGACAACCTTACGGTTTATTGTCTTATCGAAAGTTCCAAGCGATCACACGCTACCCACAAATTTCACAAGACCAAACGATTTAGCCTCATGAAACCCTTCATCTAACACTAAAGAGATGCTTGGAAACACCAAGTCTAACACTCTTCCGCACATCAACACGACCACATCATCAAAGGGGTATTCCTTTAGGAATGTTACCCTATAATCCATAACACGCTAACACACTGACGAAATCATCGTCATACGGGTCCCACTCCCATGAGTTTAACGACCCGAAGACTTCTCGATTCGCCAATTCCAAGGCGACTCACAACAAAAATCCTAACACGATTCTCTAACCACACACTCTACCGAGTGTAACTTAAAACTACAATCATTAGACTTATTGCATTCCGTAACGGAATTCAAGTCTTCGCCGCACACACGCACATGTAAATCGGTCAACCTAGTTACGATGGGTAACTAAAACCAATAACAATCTCAACAGTGCACCCACTACTTAGGGTGACCAAGTACGCGCCAAACTCGTGAGTTGGCTCACTCACTTAACTAACCAAATCCACCGTAACACTTCCCGACTCGCAATGAACCCGATGTGACTACAAGCACATCACTCGAGACTACTATATCTTAGGAACAAATAAAAGATTCCTAATTCATCCCGTTCTACCCCAACCATGCCACGTTTCCTCTGTTCGGTACTTGTCTTGTCATGCTCGATGTCAAGATACACTTTCGTAATAATGGTGATCGGTCATTATTACAAATGTGTACCTTACCATTTCCACATGGTCACACAAAGTACTTTACCCGGACTGACGCAACATTCACACAAAATAACACGCGATAACTCCTAGTACCCGAATGACCAAAGTCCTTACCGTGAACTTGATCACTCAAAACCGCCAAACATTCGAATCTCTCCAATAGATTCATCCCTAGGATACCGTACAAAATATACCTATATATATACACCTATATACAATATAATAATAAACGTACACAAGTACACCACAACAACAAGTCAACCTACAACCTAGGTGACTATCACTGAAACAACGTCCAAGTTCGCCTACTTACATTAGGCACTATCTGTCTAAGGCACTAATTTACACACGAAATAAGGCCCCACATAATCACACTTTGGACAAAAACAAGTCCTAGTTAGTCACCTACTCTAAGGCACTAACAAATCTTAATCCGACCCGTATTCCTACAAGTCTCACAAATAATGCACAACCGCCAATAAGTCTAAGACTAGGCACCTATTCCAAGGTCACCTAATTCACTTAGACTATGCTCTGATACCACTTGTAACAACCCAACTTCGTTTTACCAAAAACACGCCCTAAAAATAAATTTCTGGGACAGTACATCTGGACGGCGTCCAGTTATCTGGATGGCGTCCAGCTCTGAAGGACTGGACGGCATCCAAGCCCTTGGGACGGCGTTCAAATGAACTAAAAGTTCCTGATCAGTTTTTCAAATTCACGCTAGTGGAAAACCCGCTTCCCGACACTTTTAAACGAAAGAACTTTCACAACACATCATATTAAGTAAAACTAAGAGATTTCCGCAATGAAAATAAGTTTTACAACACCGGGCCCACAATGACCCGTTTTACAAATAATGTAGCGATTTTGACCCATTTATCTCTTTAGACGGATTAAGACTCTATAACCCAACCCAATACCAAAAGCATAATCCCGGAGACTACCAAATCCCTAATCCGCGTCCATATAACCAAAAGCTACCCCTTCGAGCCCAAGCGCTCCTACGCATCTAGTCTAACAACTAGCTAGCTTCATAACACAATACCTGTAAAAAGGTAAACAACGAGAGGGGTAAGCATAAAGCTTACTGAATGCAATAATTATACACATACATATATAATATACCTACTTGCAAACACTTACTCACATACCGCATACATGCTAGCAACACCATTAGCTTATCATCATAAGTACAAAGCTATTAACCTCTAATACCACAAGCTAGCATAACAATAGCATATATATAACCCGAACAATATAATATGCTACACTACAACACAATACCCATGGTTAACCAATCGTACAAGAGAATGGCGCTCGCGAAAATGCCATCGGTGTTCATAACATCCGTTAGTGTACTTAACACCTCGTATCACTAAACCCTAGGGTGGCACCTTAACACCTCGGTACTTTACCCCGAGTGGCATCTTAACACCTCGATGCTTCACTCTTTACTTTACGGAGTGGCGTCTTAACACCTAGACACTTCACTCCTAGGTGGCATCTTAACACCTCGATGCTTCACCCCGAGTGGCATCTTAACACCTCGATGCTTCACCCGTCAATTCCTTAGAGTGGCATCTTAATACCTCGATGCTTCACTCCGAGTGGCGTCTTAACACCTCGACACTTCACTCGTCATGTGAAATGTGGTGTCTTAGCACCTCGACACTTCACATTTCACGCTACAACCAATAGATACATTATATACTGTGACGATCGCTCCAAATCCATATGGACGAACACGTCAATCATCGATTTCATTGCGAGGTATTTGACCTCTATATGATATGTTTTGTAAACATTGCATTCTTTTGAAAAGGCACACCATAAATGAATATTTAAATCAAAGGTTTTCGACATTTGATGATTTCTACATATAGACAATCACCGTAAATAATAGTTTACAATAGTACTTCCATTGACAATGCAGTCAAAATAAGATACACGGTGATGATTTGGTGAATGCAATGTTTCCTTGATAAACATGTCATGTAAGACTCCATGCACATAGCTTGTCTAACATATAAGCAAACAGCGGAAGACTCCTAGGGAACCTGAGAATAAACATGCTAACAAGTGTCAACACAAATGTTGGTGAGTTCATAGTTTTAATGTTTTGCATAATCTGTACATAAAGATGGATCACAAGATTTCAGTTGTTTCATCCAGAAACGTTTATCAAAATATTCTACAAGATTGAGCACCCTGGTAACTAAAATTAACGTATATATAATTTATACCCTTTGTATAATCATCTTAATAATACACGCAAACCAACGTGTACGCTTCTCAAATAGCATACGTCCGTTAAAAGGCTAGTGCTCTAGCTCGGACGGAGATATCAAGCCCTATGGATCCATATACTACTACTCGCGCCCACCAGTTCTTATAACTGGCAGTTACTAGTTATCAAAGCTAAGGGATTTTCGGTTCAAACTCAGTGTAGAATTTAGTATGTACTTGTATCCATTGCGTTTAAAATAAAGTGTATTTATTCTCAGCCCAAAAATATAGATTGCAAACGCAATTAAAAAGGGTGCAAATGAAACTCACCTTAGCAGCACATAAGGTCATTCACCAAAATGAAACTCGGAGTACCAAATAACCGTAGATCTCAACCTAGAGAACATATGTTGGTCAATAAATGTTTATAAAGCTAGGTCAGGTCATAGTGTATCACAATCCTAATGCTCGAGATCGACATACAAAAATTATCCAAAGTCGTTTCAAAAAGTCAATTTTGACAATAGTTCAACAAAATGAGACATACCTTATATAAGGATTCATTTACTCGGTTGGTAATATTCAAAAATCCAATTTATCAATCTTGCAAACAAGTTGTTTTAAATATTAATTGCAGATTCAAAAGCAATTCCAATTAACGTCAATTATAATTCAGTTGATCGTATCTTTTAATCCGTTCATCGAAACTATTCGATATCTAAATGAAAAGTTATTGATTTTTCGCCAGCTTTTCAAAAACATGTATATCATATACCTTTTACCAGTAATATATGTATTTAATTCGTGAATCATTATAAACTGTTTAGCGACGAAATTTAGCATACAAGCATGTATAAATATATATACTCGAGCACTAGATATGGATACACAATTAATATATAAAAGATAAAATATGAGTGCTTACGTACCAATATTGAGATTTAATATTGTAGGAAATTACGTAGATGCAACAGAGATGATAAACACTATGTTTGATTCACAAATATACCCCCGAATATTACCCATAACCTCTTTGACAATAACCCATAATTTCCTTAGCTCTATCCCGCTTGGAAACCATTTTGAAAGTGACATGCTCATAACCTCGTCTTAGTATTTTATGTATAAATGGTAATAATACTAATAATGATAATAAGATTAACAATAATATTAATCTTTAATACTAATACTAATAATAATAATAATAATAATAATAATAATAATAATAATAATAATAATAATAATAATAATAATAATAATAATAATAATAATAATAATAATATATGATAATAAAATAAATAACGGAGGGATTAATATAAATTTTATGTGTGTGTTTCCCTCGAGCCAAGACTGTCGAAATATATAGATGTGGCCAGGATTTTTATCCCATGCGATCGCATGGTTATTGTGAGGGGAGGCCATGCGATCGCATGGCTCCTTTTTTCAGCCCACATGCATTTGTTTGTTACCTCGTCGACATATTAAATATTACGTAAATCGAATATTAAAAATTTTAAAAAGTCGTATTTATTAAATACTTCAGGGGTATTCTATGTAACTTATAATTAATAATTTCTATCATGTCGTTTTCATGTGAATAGTAAATGAATTAATTTAAATTCAACTATTTAAGCTACACGTTGTACGTTGTGCTTTACAAATTGTACTTTATTAATTTAACTTCGTTTCTTAAAAAAAATTACAAAAATTATATCATAAAAATAGAATACTTAATACATAAAAAATTTAATTTGAAATAGCATCGTTTAATAGTAAATTTTTAATCATTTCGTATATAAATATTATTCGCATGATTCCGTATATATCAAAAACTCTTATATTTATTAAAATATGTATATAATACATGTTATGACATTCGTGAATCGTTGGACAAACAGGGTGGTCAACCGTTATATATAAAAAAATCATTTTTAAAAGTTTTAAAACTTGTCAAAATTCATTCCTTATCATGTCGAAAATATTAAATCATATAGAGAATTGGTTTAAATAAGTCAAAATTTTCCGGGTCATCACAGTACCTCCCCGTTAAAGAAATTTCGTCCCGAAATTTGAGTGAGGTCGTCATGGTTAACAATAAAAATGTTTTTATGACGAATATGAGTTGATAAATAGAATTTCTATCACCGTTGAATAATATGGATAAAACAATCCAATTACTCGAAGCGTATGAAGGAAGTTATCGTAAAATAGTGAAATGGGGAATAGAGATGCGTCTTATCTCTTGACGTAGTAACGATTGATTTCCGAAATTTAAAGAATAGAAAATCTTCATAATCTAAATAAGATTTGATTCTTCGGTAATTGCGGAAATTAGGATTTCCTTTGATTAAATGCGTAATCTGCCTCGATTGCTATGTCTGATATTTCGCTATAAATTAACCACTTCCGTTTCATTATTTTCACCACTCCTACATCTTCTTCCTTATTTCATACTTCCAAAAGATTGTGAAATGCTTAATCATGTTCTGATTCTTGATATACTCTTAACTTTTATATCTGTCATTCTTCTTTTTCATCTACCACCAGAGGAAGTTATTTTCTTTTACCATTACCTTGGGGTTATAGTGTTTTTCATTCTCCCGTGTCTTTATATTGCTATACGCATTGATATATATGGTTTGTAATTTCGGGGTTGTTATCGGGCTTTATATTCTCCATTATATTTCGGAGCTTCATGCTTTCGTTTTCTCTTCCAGACCTTAAGTCAAGCGGATAATGGTCCAGAATTCGTAGGTATGAAGTTTCAGATGAACATAACTAATGTTCTAAGAAAGAAATGGTAATAGCACAATCTGACTTGTCAAAATACCAGAATACCTCAAAAAAGACCGAATCATTAAGAAAATATTTTCTTGATATTTTTAGAGATTATATAGAATGAAAGAGTTATGTAACATGGTTCATGATGAGGGTATGATATGTGAACCTTTATCACGTTCTATTAGAAACTCAGCATGACTTACTGTAATATAATTACGTTGATCAAGTGTCATTATATTATATTAACTCATGCTTTAATTCCCAACATTACTTCAAAACATCTATTTTTTGAATTTTTCAGATTTTAGAAACTAAAATAGTTTCTTTCATGATGTAACACTGATAGCGCGAAGAGATGAATGATTTTAGATAAGAATGGTTATAAAAAATATCTTCAGAAATATGGAGGATATTTATAATGGATGATACGATGATATCATAGAATATTCAAGATAAGATGATGATGAAGAATATTGTCCGCAAAGGTTTTAGAGTAAGGAGCAAGGTATTTGCTAAGGATTTCAGCAGACACTGAATCATTTGTATTCTTTGAAGGTAGATTTCGTTTATGTGATTTGTCAACAGCCTCCTTCATGGTCTGCTCAATCCGTTTTCCAGTTCCAAACCTTCTCTTTTTCTCAGCTTTACCACCATACTATTCTTTATCATCAAACTTTTGACTGTTAAGATCGTTTACAGTTTTTGCTATTTCATCAGCATTTTTCCAAAATTCGGAGAACTAGTTTCGTAATTTGGGGTGTTTTTCAGAAACTTCACATTCGAAGTATGTAAGTCTATAAGATATACATTATATGTATATATATAACTGTTGGCGTAGAATTGCTGCAAAATTCGAAATACTGATTGCTAATTCCCGGTAGTTGGTATAGCAATTATTGTTACAAGATGTAGGTGAGTACATGATGGGGTTTCAATGAGTATAATGATTTTTCGGAAGGTCAAAGATCAATGAAGTTGTTGGTAAATTTAATGCTAATGTGGTGGAACATGAAAGGTTCCCCAGTAACAAAAACGTATATGCCAAAGTTACAAGTCTGAAAGGTCGCCGTTGACTGGTTGAACGGTTGATAATACTGGATACTTTTGGAAAGGAATTGCAAGGTTATTTTCAGTAATAACAATACTAAAGGATCTTTCACATTTTTGAAGTCAAAGTATAGCTTTGAAAGATGTAGAGATCTAAGAATGATGTCACCCGTTAAATCTTGACTTGGATTCTGATCCGTCAATATCAGAATATGTAATTGAATTTGTATGGAAACGATTGTATATCGCTGTGAGCATAGTTAATAATTTTTGAATCAAAGTTAAAGAATGTACAGTGTAACATATTAATTGTGAACTTAAATATTTCCCGGGAATTACCTACCCGTTAAAGATTTCACAAGTAATATTTTTTACAAAAGAATTTTTATTACCATCTTTATGAAAATATATGTATGTATATTTTCTTCAGATGTAATACAGATTTGATGAGTTAATATCATATTAAGCTCATTTGATTTTTGACTTGAATTAGAAATGAATAAAACATTAAAGATTTAATAATCTTTACGGAGTATTTCACTAATGTAATCAATACTCAGTTTTATTGATATTTTCTCAATGAATCATGTTGGTGCTCATGGAACTCTTGCTAACTTCGCAAGGTACGAATGATGTTTTCTAGAAAGTTTCGGATACATCGAAGATGAAAGTATAAAATCAACCATATAATTGAATAATATACTTAGTTTATTATGAAATGGAATTCATTGAGTTAGAAACAGAGATTGTAGTTAACGATGGTTAAGTCATTAACGAAGTATGTACATCATAGCATATTAGTAATATGAATTAACCGAGTAGTACCTACCAGTTAAGATTCACACGTAATAACTTGGTACGAAAAGATTTATTTTGATTTCAAAATTCATATATATTAAATATACATAAAATTTCTTCAGGGAAAATGAGTTAATACTTCATCGGTTATTGTTGCTGGTATTTCTTGGTAACTAAGGTGCATATGACGTTGATGCTCGTGGAACAGATTGTGAAGTTGAGGTTTGCGATGCGGATGTTGTTAGTGTTGGTAATGGTACTGTTGGTGTTGTTGTCGGTGGTACTGTTGATGCCGGTGATGCTGCTGGTGCTTGTAACCTTTGCACCGTATTCTCCAAAGCCACTACCCGAGCGCGAAGCTCGTTGACTTCTTCTACTACACCGGGATGATTGGCGGTTCGGACGAGCGGATGAATAAGATCCAGAATTTGAGAGAGTATTTGATCATGACGAGATATTCTGGAGATGAGAGAGAAAATGGTATTACGAACAGGTTCGCCGGTAAGTGCTTCAGGTTCTTCGCCAAGAGGGCAATGTGGTGGATGGAAGGGATCACCTTCTTCTTGTCTCCAATAATTAAGTAGGCTACGAACCCATCCCCAATTCATCCAGAATAGATGATGGCTAATTGGTTGATCCATTCCAGTTACACTTTCTTCAGAGTTCAGGAGAATATCCATATCGGAATAGCTGTCGGAATTTAAGGAATTTGAACTAGATACGGGATCCATCTTGTATAATTAGATAGATGATTTTTGATATGAAATAGATTACAGAATTTAGTTTGGTATTCTTCAATACATAATTTACATATGTATATATAATACCAAATTCCATAAATCACGGAGAAATTTTCGGAAGATGTCAGGAAAAGTTTACAGTAACAGATACGCTAAGATATGAATTTTTGTCTATACACTATTTATGCAATCAATGCAGTAAAACGTGTCTAGACTTAAGAATGATAAGCATGTAATTTTTGACAAGAAATGATAAGCAAAACTTTTAACATGCAGACACGGTCGAAGTCCAGACTTACTAATGCATCTTAACAACTATCAGTTAGACACATTCATGCAAGACCTGGTTCGCTAGGACCAACGCTCTGATACCAACTATGACGATCGCTCCAAATCCATATGGACGAACACGTCATTCATCGATTTCATTGCGAGGTATTTGACCTCTATATGATATGTTTTGTAAACATTGCATTCTTTTGAAAAGGCACACCATAAATGAATATTTAAATCAAAGGTTTTTGACATTTGATGATTTCTACATATAGACAATCACCGTAAATAATAGTTTACAATAGTACTTCCATTGACAATGCAGTCAAAATAAGATACACGGTGATGATTTGGTGAATGCAACGTTTCCTTGATAAACATGTCATGTAAGACTCCATGCACATAGCTTGTCTAACATATAAGCAAACAGCGGAAGACTCCTAGGGAACCTGAGAATAAACATGCTAACAAGTGTCAACACAAATGTTGGTGAGTTCATAGTTTTAATGTTTTGCATAATCTGTACATAAAGATGGATCACAAGATTTCAGTTGTTTCATCCAGAAACGTTTATCAAAATATTCTACAAGATTGAGCACCCTGGTAACTAAACTTAACGTATATATAATTTATACCCTTTGTATAATCATCTTAATAATACACGCAAACCAACGTGTACGCTTCTCAAATAGCATACGTCCGTTAAAAGGCTAGTGCTCTAGCTCGGACGGGGATATCAAGCCCTATGGATCCATATACTACTACTCGCGCCCACCAGTTCTTATAACTGGCAGTTACTAGTTATCAAAGCTAAGGGACTTTTGGTTCAAACTCAGTGTAGAATTTAGTATGTACTTGTATCCATTGCGTTTAAAATAAAGTGTATTTATTCTCAGCCCAAAAATATAGATTGCAAACGCAATTAAAATGGGAGCAAATGAAACTCACCTTAGCAGCACATAAGGTCATTCACCAAAATGAAACTCGGATTACCAAATAACCGTAGATCTCAACCTAGAGAACATATGTTGGTCAATAAATGTTTATCAAGCTAGGTCAGGTCATAGTGTATCACAATCCTAATGCTCAAGATCGACATACAAAAGTTATCCAAAGTCGTTTCAAAAAGTCAATTTTGACAATAGTTCAACAAAACGAGACATACCTTATATAAGGATTCATTTACTCGGTTGGTAATATTCAAAAATCCAATTTATCAATCTTGCAAACAAGTTGTTTTAAATATTAATTGCAGATTCAAAAGCAATTCCAATTAATGTCAATCATAATTCAGTTGATCGTATCTTTTAATCCGTTCATCAAAACTATTCGATATCTAAATGAAAAGTTATTGATTTTTCGCCAGCTTTCCAAAAACATGTATATCATATACCTTTTACCAGTAATATATGTATTTAATTCGTGAATCATTATAAACTGTTTAGCGACGAAATTTAGCATACAAGCATGTATAAATATATATACTCGAGCACTAGATATGGATACACAATTAATATATAAAAGATAAAATATGAGTGCTTACGTACCAATATTGAGATTTAATATTGTAGGAAATTACGTAGATGCAACAGAGATGATAAACACTAGGTTTGATTCACAAATATACCCCCGAATATTACCCATAACCTCTTTGACAATAACCCATAATTTCCTTAGCTCTATCCCGCTTGAAAACCATTTTGAAAGTGACATGCTCATAACCTCGTCGTAGTATTTTATGTATAAATGGTAATAATACTAATAATGATAATAAGATTAACAATAATATTAATCTTTAATACTAATAATAATAATAATAATAATAATAATAATAATAATAATAATAATATATGATAATAAAATAAATAACAGAGGGAGTAATATAAATTTTATGTGTGTGTTTCCCTCGAGCCAAGACTGTCAAAATATATAGATGTGGCCAGGATTTTTATCCCATGCGATCGCATGGTTATTGTGAGGGGAGGCCATGCGATCGCATGGCTCCTTTTTTCAGCCCACATGCATTTGTTTGTTACCTCGCCGACATATTAAATATTACGTAAATCGAATATTAAAATTTTAAAAAGTCGTATTTATTAAATACTTCAGGGGTATTCTATGTAACTTATAATTAATAATTTCTATCATGTCATTTTCATGTGAATAGTAAATGAATTAATTTAAATTCAACTATTTAAGCTACACGTTGTACGTTGTGCTTTACAAATTGTACATTATTAATTTAACTTCGTTTCTTAAAAAAAATTACAAAAATTATATCATAAAAATAAAATGACTTAATACATAAAAAATTTAATTTGAAATAGCATCGTTTAATAGTAAATTTTTAATCATTTTGTATATAAATATTATTCGCATGATTCCGTAGATATCGAAAACTCTTATATTTATTAAAATATGTATATAATACATGTTATGACATTCGTGAATCGTTGGACAAACAGGGTGGTCAACCGTTATATATAAAAAAAATCATTTTTAAAAGTTTTAAAACTTGTCAAAATTCATTGCTTATCATGTCGAAAATATTAAATCATATAGAGAATTGGTTTAAATAAGTCAAAATATTTCGGGTCATCACATATACCTACGCATATAATTATTCCACTCACCTTGGAATGCCCGTACAAGCCATGTAC
The DNA here is from genome assembly GCF_046630445.1 of Rutidosis leptorrhynchoides. Classification (NCBI taxonomy): domain Eukaryota; kingdom Viridiplantae; phylum Streptophyta; class Magnoliopsida; order Asterales; family Asteraceae; genus Rutidosis; species Rutidosis leptorrhynchoides. The sequence goes on from NC_092337.1 coordinate 105,573,252, forward strand.
AACATGATCTCCGTCCTCAAATCCGAGCAAGTAATCACCTATATTACACATAGGCAAAATATACACATAAATAGCCATTCTCTAAAAGAGAACCTGACATAAACATCCCATAGACGAGGGATCACACATTGCTCACCAAAACCCACCCATTTAATCATCTAATGGACATAAACTAATTACCACTTCGGGTGGTAATTCATACCCAATCTACAAAGTACAATTTAACTTAAATTATACTTAACACCAATTAGACCAACCTAGGTCCCGACACTAGGTTACTACTTAGGTAGTGACCATTTTAATCGCCAATTACACCAAAACCCCAACACGTGCAATATTGACCCATATTGCTTTTGACCATGCTTGACTTATGTTAAAATATCATTTTAACCCAATATTACTACTCGCGAGTAATTACATCCAAAAACATAATTTAACACTTAACAAAAGCGTTTAACATTCCTTTAATTCAAATTAGTGTCATTATCAATTTGACCCAATCAAAGTCAACCCATTTTGACATAAGTCCCAAAAACGCCCAAAATCACTAACGACTAGTGATTATATTTCTAAGACACTAACTAACACCTAAATCAAGTATTTACATACTTGATTCGCCAAAACTCGACTCAAAACTTAATTTGACACCGAATCAAGCTTACTTGACCCAAAATACCCATTTGACCCATTTTGACCTAAATTAGAGTTTACACCCAAAAATCAAGTCAACACAAGTGTTCTAAGATTTAACCGACACATGCAAGGTCTAAACTAACAATTTCATCAATTGAAACCCTAAGTCACCCATTTAGGCTTACTTACATTAGTCTTACCTAAAACCCCCAAATTTCACAATAAATGGGTTTATAACTCTAACTAACATAAACCCTAACTCAAACAAGAAATCAAACACTACAATTTGGATTAGGGTTTACCTCAAGCACCAAAACGAGCTCTAGTAGCTAGAATCACCAACAAGCACCAAGAACCACTCCAATTTGGGCAAAAATCACCACCTTCATCTCTAATCCAAGCTTCCTCTCTCTATAAACTCCACTCTCTCTCTCTAGGGTTTGGTTGGGAGTGTTTGTGGGTGAAAATGAGGATAAGGGTGAGTTTAGATCAGTTTTGATGGCCCAAACGACCCCCAAGTGAAAAGACCCAAATACCCTCTTTTAAAAGCTTCAAAATGTCACAGCTGGCCCGTCAGGCCTTTTGGACGGCGTCCAAAAAGCTTGGACGGCGTCCAGATTAATTGACTCAGTTTTCTGAACTTGTTTTGGTCGTAACTTTCAAACCGTAACTCCATTTTCGATGAATCAAATATCATTGGAAACGTAATGAGATTTTCTTTCTAATGGTAAGGTTTTAGGACATCAAATCCAACTTTATTTGGGATCCAAATATACACTTACATGCCTCGTATTTCGAATGACGTTCGAAATAACGCGTAACTGAAAAACGGGTGTTACATGCCCTCTCCATACTCAATTGAGTTTGGTCATAAAAACATTAATCTTGGTTAATTACGCTTAATTACATCTTAATGACAAATTAACCATGATTAGTCATAACACATAAGTGTTAATCAATAACTTGTGATCTTAAAAAGTGTCTACACATTCTTAGGATGATCACCAAGTACCAACACACATAAGCTAATGGCACTAGAACACTAATTACAGTTAAAGATCACTTATTGACAAATTAAGGCTAAATGAAGAACAATATTTTTAAGTGTAACTAGTAAAGACTTGTAATTCTAAAATACACTTAGATACATTTAGAATGATCACCAAGTCCCAACTAGAGATTGCTCTTTCCTTGTGCATGTGTTGGACATTAATGTGTGCTTACACATTAATCATGCAATATGTTATATTGCACGTATGCTTGTTAAAGCTTAAACTAAAGTTTTGTGCAAATATCCATATGATTAATTTTAGAATAACTATCTCTTGCTATGTGTGAGTATTACTTGCTACTTGCTAATATGTTTAATACTCATTAATTTGCCAACTTGACTAACATGCTTGCTATGTGTTACTAGTTAGAATACTAGGATTCAAGTAACTAGTTTACTTCAATGAATTAAGTGTAAAATGGTTCTCAAAAGAATAATGGTCAATAATCTATTTGGTCTTGTCTAAGTAACACATTGTGTAACATGTCCAAATATGACTTAACATTGATGTCTTGTAAGACCCCAATTTTTATGGCACACAGAGTTTTAAATGATGTACGTATAGTGGATGAAGCTTAGTTTAAAAGTTAAAAGGTAAGAATCTGCCCAGACATGGGTGCGCGCCACGCACATGCCCAGCGACAGAATTCTGCCTTTTTCTATTTTAAGTTTAATGAAGGGCTTTTTGGTCTTTTCACTTGAGGCCGGATCTCAGGCCTTATCAGCTGGTTTGGATCTACTTTTGGATTATTTTCACATCCATTCATCACTCTCAACTATTCTAGAGAGAGAGGGAGAATTCTAGAGAGAGATTTGGGGTTTTGGAGAAGAAGAAGCTTGGTTCGATCAAAAGCTCAAGTGTTTAAGTTGTTCACCTCGTTCCTAGCTACGTTTTGGTTGTTGTGGTAAGTTCTAACTCCGAATTTCATTGTTGATTTTGATATTCAAAGTTAGGGTTTGAACTTGATTTGTAGAGAAACCCATTTAAACTCTTGAAGTGAGTTTATTGATGCTGGTAATCGGGTTATTGGTTGTTGTTGGTGGGTTTTGGGTTGGTGAACAAATTGACCATGTTTAGAACTTGTAATTGGGTTTAATCACTAGATTTAGTGATTATGGAAGTGTTGGAACCCATTTAGAGTGTTTGAAAGACTAATTTTGAAATGAGTCAAAATTAGGGTTTATGGATGATTTTGAGAATCTTAAGTGTTTAACACTTATGATTGGGTTAAATTGGCATATTAGGACCATTGTCACTAGTGTTAGTGATTATTGGTTAGTTTAGGCGAGAATTGTGCTTGTAAGTGCAATTGGTTGAATTTACACTAAGTGTCGAATTGAGTTGGTTGTAAATCCACTCTAAGTGTGTTGTTGTAATTGTGATAAAGGAATAGGTACTTTCCATGGACGAGTTACAGATTACTTGGAAGCATTCATCAAGACAACAAGGTGAGTGTTAATATCCTATGTGCATATGTATGTGTAGGATGGGTGCGGGTCGGGTGAAGTGGTTCTCGGTTATAGAGCTCACTTCACATATAGGTGGATTTTTATGGACTTGTAATAGGTCCAATTGGCACGGTTGTGCATTTTGGTTGACCATCGTTGGCGAGTTGCACACTTGTGTGTACGATATCACATGGATTGTGATTTGGAGTTATAACCCCGACGGCGTGGGTTATGGTGTGGGAAATGAATATCGGTTTGCTCGTATGCATAATATTTTGGGTAGTGAATCTCGGGTAGTGCGGATTCATGATGACTCGGGTTGTTCGGTCATCTTGTTGATGAGGTAGTGAATCTCGGGTTGTGCGAATTCACTAAGGCTCGGGTAGTTCGGCCAATCTCGGTTGTTGAATTGGTGAAGAATTGAATATCAGGTTGTGCGAATTCACTAAGGCTCGGGTTGTTCGGCCAATCTTCGTTGTGGTATTTGGTTTTCGGTATTGGGTTAAGGGGTTAACCTTGGGCGTTTATATATAAATTGTTATATATATTGATGTATTGTTGTGATGTAGCTAACCCTCCGGGTGTAGCTATTTGGTGTTGTTCACATCGTCGTTGGTGAACTTATGTTTGTTGATGTATTTTAGTTTGTTGCTTAGTGATCGTACGGTATGCTTAGATTAGCTTGCCTTTATGCTTGGATGCTCCGGTATGCGGTATTTGATTATTTGTGTGGCGTGTCCATTTTATGCATATATATGTATGTAGTATATTTTCACTCACTAAGCGTTAGCTTACCCTCTCGTTGTTTATATTTTTATAGATTTACATGGATGTGGTGGCTCGGGTAAGCGTGGGGACTAGTGGACTTGCGTAGTTGCTTAAAATATCTTGCTTTTGGATTTGATTAGGATTGGGTAGCATATTCCCAATCGCCATGCTCGGTCTTTATTTTGTGTTAAAAATAATGTGGTTGAAAATTTGTATTTTGTACGAAAGTCGTAAAACAGCCGATGTGGGCCCGGTCTCGTAAAACTCATTTTATTATTGGAACGTGTTAGTTTTAACTATTATAATATGTTGTGAAAAGCCTTTGGTCTAAATGTGTCGGAAAGTCGAAGATCTTTTCGCGTAAAACGGAAAAAGTGGACAGAAGCTGCCAGGCACCAGTGCGCGCCGCGCACTTGGTGTGGTGCCCTCGGCGCACCCTTCTACCCAGTTTTAATTTTTTTTTATGTTGCATTTTTGGTTGGTTAACGGGTTGGGTTGTTACAAGTGGTATCAGAGCATGGTCTAAGGGATTTAGGTGACTTGAGATAGGTGCCTAGACTTAGACTTTTGTGTGTGCTTATTTGTTGCGGGACTTGTAGGTGTACGGGTCGGAATGGGAAATGTGGTTAGTGCCTTAATTGGTAGGTGGACTAACATTTATGTTAATATGTGGATATTATTTATATACGATTACGTTATGTTTGTATTTATGTTGCGTTGCGAATATCATCGAGCAACATAGTCGTTGTACTAACAAGTTGATATGGCGTGTGTGCATAATAAGGACTTGCAAACCTTATTACAGGTGTGAATCGTGTCAAACAAGTGATGTACGACGGGTGTTGAGCAAGATGGGGCGGTGTTGTGCGTATGGTTTTATACGTTCGTGAACTAATCGTTTTGCATTCTTTAGAATGGCGACGTGAAACGAGATCGAGACAAATGACGAGGAGTTTAATACTAGAGTTACGGCCGCCGTTGCGGAGCAAATGAGTGCGTTGGAAGAAAGAATGGATAGGAGGTATTTCGAATTTCGGGGTAGTAGTGAAATGGAGCGGTGTCTTAAGAGTTTCATGAGGACTAAACCTCCGATGTACGATGGGAAACCGGATCCCTTGGTAAGCACCACTTGGATCTCGGATGTCGAAGGTTGTTTTCTCACGATTGAATGTCCTCCCGAGAAGAGTCCAAGGCTCGCTACTAGCTTGTTGCGGGGTAGAGCAAAGGATTGGTTGGATGGTAAGATTGATCTTGTCGGTGGTGAATTGTTTATGGCGTTATCATGGGATGAGTTTAAGAGGGAATTCTTCGAGGAGTTCTGGACTTTCGCCAATTTGTCGGAAATGCGAAATGAGTTGTGAAATTTTCAATAAGGGTCGATGGACTTGAATACTCTTAAGACGACCTTTATGTTGAAGGCTCGTTTTTGCCCAGAGTATATTGGGAATGATCGGATGTTGATGGAAGATTTCTATCGGACTTTGAATGATGAGTTGCAGGGCAAAATTAGCGTTGGCCAAGTGAACTCGTTTGCGGAGTTATTTAACATGGCTAGGGGTTTCGAATCACATTCGCGCTCGAAAGCTAGGGAGCTTTCAAATAAGAGAAGGGTTGATTCGTATGGTGCTCCAAGTAAGAAAACTAAGGGCGCAGGTGCGAGTATGGGTAATGTGGAGAAAGGTTCGACGAGTTCTCGTATGCCTAGATGTTTCAATTGTGGTGTTAGGGGCCACAAGTTGTGGGAATGCACAATGCCGAAGAGTGATGATGGAATGTGCTACTATTGTCATAAAGAGGGACATCGCAAGCCGGATTGTCCCGAGTTGGCGACGGCGAATGGCGCAAGGAGATGTTGAGGTACGTTTCATTTTAATAAATATGCCCTTTGAATATTTATTTATGTGTCGATTCGTTCGGGTTTGTGGGTTGCATAGTGTTTTGCATGTTATTGTTATGGGTGACGTTCCTAATGGAAGTACCCTATGGTGACGTTTTGATTAATGGGCGAAGGGCGTAAGACTTGGTGTAACCAAGCATTCCTTAGTATTGAGAAATGTTCTACCAAGCCTTGAGAATGGGCTTTGGTGTTCGGATGTTAGAGCGTGTTCGCTCTCGTGTTGAAATTGATGAACCGTGAGGTTCGTCGGGTGGTTGGAACCTTTGAGATCGAGTGTTTTGGATCTCGATGTATGTTGGTAATGGAGTCTACATGACGCGACATTAGGTGCCTCTTTCTTACCTACTAACGTAGTATTCGACTCCGATGGTGTTGCGGTTACATCGTGCTTAGGGTACCGGAGAGAAACCCTTAGGTACATGAGTGACTGGGTGAAATTTGACAACCTAAAGCAATTGGATGATTGCGAGAGTATGGTTTGTGTAATCGTGGTACACTTTTCGTTCAAGTGTTTAAGGATTGGTTAAAATCCTTCGTATGCTCAGGGTTTGGAGCAAGATATGGTAATGGGTCGTGTGAACCCAATTGTTGGTAAAGTCTACCTTTGGTAGCATTGTACGGTTGTACGAGAGGCGGTTATGGAACGTAGCTCCAAGTGGGGGAGTTACACTCCCGCACGAGGAAGTTTTAGTGTGAGACTTCGGATAATGCTTTTGGTAGATCCGGAAGTTTGCGTTGGGACCTAGTTTTGGTCGATTTGTGGTAGAGTACAATTTCGGTTAAATTGTACTTATGATTTTGGGATATAAATTATCACCGAGGTGATAATGTGGTAATCTCGTTGAGAGATAATGGGCGTGTTTGGCGAGCAAGGTGAAATCCCTCGGCTAAGGGATGTGCGTGGTGGATTCTCTTGTAGAGAATTATTGTTTTATGCCTATGTTCGATATAGGTGGTTCTCGCTCGATTGTGTGGATGGTTAGTGGTATCCGTTAGGGTTCACTATAGTGTAGCAGATCGCGATGTTGCACTACTCGTTGTTTGAGGCCAAAAGTGCGTATGAGATTGGATAAGCATGACCTTCGGGGTCCGCTGACTTCATCATGGTATTGTTGATTGGTGGATCATGACCTTCGGGGTCCGCTAACTTCATCATGGGTTTAGTGTTATATCGGTATGGTATAACGTTATCGGAATGGGAGTACCATTCACGTGTTGTGTTGTGGGACGTGAATATCGGGTTGTTCGTATTCACAATAATTCGGGTAGTACGATTGTCCTTGTTGGTTGGACTCGTAGTTTGAGGTAGTGAATGTCGGGTAGTTCAGATTCACTAAGGCTCGGGTTGTAGGGCCATCCTCGGTTATACTATGTGGCGGAGGTAGTGAATTTCGGTTTGCGCATATTCACGATGACTCGGGTTGTGCGGTCATTTCGTTGTGGGATATATGGATTGGGTTGGTAAATTTCGGGTTGTGCGATTTCACTAAGGTTCGGGTTGTTTCGACCATCCTCCATATGTGTTTAGGCTCGGGTTGTTTCGGCCATGTTGTGTTGTGAACTATTGGTTGTTTATACACCAATGGTGGGGTCGCGAGGACCATGTCGTATGATTAGTGATGCGATAGCCGTGTTTCGCTCACATGTTGTTACGGGTGTGACAATAGTCGATTTTGTACACCTTGGGATTTGCGTTGCCATAGTCGTTTGGGGCGCTATCGGTTTTAGCCGTTGCTTGTGATGTTACGTGTGATGACCCGGGAATTTCCGACTAAATTTAAACTTAATCTTTATATAAGCTCGACATGATAAGCGAAGTCTGTAATGTTAAAGTCTCAAAATCTTTTGAGCGGCGTTCACGCATACATTTGACCTGTGACCATGCCCGATGATTCACGAACAATTGTTTGTAAATAAATATGTATATGTAAATGTAAGTATACGTATATTAAATTGAAATTATAAAATATAATTTAAACATTTGAATTAAATATGTAAAATAGAATACAAAGTAATTGAGTGTAAATTTAAAATGAATTTTTATATATAACTATAAATTCTATGATTAATATGTGTATTATAATATATATAATTTATAAATAATAAATATTCATTAAAGGTTATCATATTATATTATGTAATTAATAATATAAAATATAATTTAAAATATAGTTGTTGTATTAAAATTAATATCTTCATTATCAATATAATATTAATATTAATGTTAATGTTAATATTAATAACAGTATAATTAATAATATTATATGAAATCTGATACATTTGATTTATGATTATTATTTAATATTATTAATAGTATTATAAATATTATTAATATCATCATTATCATAACTAGTGGTAAAAATTAAAATTTTATTTATGATTAATATTGTATTGTTATTAAATTTTGTTATTAACATCTGTATTATAAATATTATTGTTTTAATAAGAGATTTGATACATGTAACTTGATATGTCTTAATTATTAATTGTAGAGTTATCAAATATTACATAGTTAATAATATGTAATATCAACCTATTAAACTTTCTTGCAAATTAAAATATAATATTATTTTTATTAAAATAAATATAATAATATCAGTATTATTAATATTATAAAAATTTGATGCATTTAATCTATTGTATTGTTATTAATATAATTAATAACATTATTATTATTTATTAACCTTATAAATACTATAAATATAATTATTATTAGTATTATTAATAATATTAATACAATAATGCTAGTTAGTCATAAAAATTAGGAATTTAATATTTAAACACAAATATATAAATAAAGATATATAAATTCAGATATATATATATATATAAATATACATATATATAAAGTACGATTATATTTATATATATAAATACATATATAGATAAATATATATAATTTATATATACAGATAAATACAGATATAAATAAATATTAAGACTATTATATAAATGGAAATACAGATATATTACGCGATATTAATCTGTTATTCATTTTTTTTCTGTTGGTCTGTGATCAATTGTCGATCCTTTTCACTAAATAACAAATCTTAATACTGTTTTACTTATTTGATTACAAATTATATTTGGTTGTCTGTTGCGAATCAGAAAAGGGAAAACATAATAGAAAAATATAAAGGAAACCGTTCGTTCCTTTGTTCTTGGTTTTATTTTGGTGAAAACTCGAATTCGAATAAAACTCCAAAAAGTAATACTGCAATTCTGTTAGGAAACATTCACTTAAGCTATCTGGAAAAGCTCACTGTCCAATTTATCCTATCAAGTTTCAATTTCGAAGTCAAAGTTCAATTTTCAAAAGTCAACTGAATTGTTCATGGTATAATTCGAACTCGTTCTCATGTTTTAAGTTTAATCAAGGATTCAGAAAGTTTATATTGCTGAATTGGAACCTTTTTCATGTTATAAGTTTACTCCAAAACAATCTAAAACTTGAGATTTGATTTTTAAGTTCAACGTGTTCATAACAGGGATTAACAATTGTATGAAAACGAATAAATTTTCAAAATATAGAAATGCAATTGTGTTCAAAATCATCCATTCAAACTTTCTGCAAATTCAGAAGTTCTAATTCGTTTTGTTGAGTTAGAATTTTCGAGTCAAAGATGTTAAATCAAAAGGTCGAAATTTTGTTCTAAGATCAAATTTGAATTTTCTGTTACAAGTGAAGTTAAATTGATAATTTATAATGTTTATATGAAGTGATTGAAATTCAATTCATGTTATGATAATTCTCTAAAACACTCTAAATTTTGAAATCGGTTATTGAATTTTTTTTTTTTTTTTTTCGAATAGCAGACTGTCTGCTTGTTTTTTTTTTATTTTTGTGTATTTATTTCAATTTCGTTTTCTGTAAATACAATCAAATGATAAATTGTTTCTGTTTAGTTAATAAATCTAAAAACCAATTCGTTATTTCACTTTTATGATTTTTGAGAGGTTCTTGATCGATTGAGTTTGGGAAGAAGAGGGAGTAATACAGCAAACTTGTTAATTGAATTAAAATCGCGTTATTAATCAGATAAACAAAGACAGACGGACGGTGAAGGGTGTTAATGTTTACGAGAGGTCGTGGGTTCAAATCCCTACAAGGACTGCCATTTTTTTTAAACCCTAAGAGGTAGTCCATATTTATTTTTATTATCATTTAAATTATTATTATTATTATTGTTGTTGTTATTATTGTTGTTGTTATTATTATGAGTATTATTATTAGTATTGTTAATATTATGGTTGATATACTTAAGTAATATAGTTATAACAACTAATATTATCATAGTTATAAGTATTAAAGTTATTATTATTATTATTTTTATAAGTGTGACTAATTACTAACGTCATTACTATTATTTTTATAATTTTAGTATTAATATCCTTATTATGATTACGATTATTATTATTATGAACCTGATAAAATTAATTACCATATTGATTAATATTAAAATTAGTATCATTATAAATAATAGAATTTATCGTTATAAACATACGTATTATTAATAATATCATTAGTAGTAATAAAATGGTTAAAATTATTACTATTATTAAGTATTAAGTAGTATTATCAACATGATTATTACCCTCATTACTAAATTTTTCAATTTATTAAAAACTACTATAATTATCATTATTATAAGATTTAGTATTAAAACTATCATTAACAGTAAAGATTAATATTTTTATAGTTATTATTATACCATTACATTTACCCCTAAGATTAATAACATTATTTTTTATTAGTAATAATAAGTATTAACATTTATACCATTACAAATATTAATTTAAGTATTATTATAATTACTAGTTTCAACAAACAAATGATATACATATAAAAATATATTTAACATACATAACTTAACTATATTAATGCTTTTTATATACAAAAAGAATACACTTAATGAAATAATAAAAAATATATATAAGTTAATAATATAAAAATTAAATCACTAATAATAATATATATTTGTTCGATTACGATTATATGTTTTAATATCTATAATTGATATTGGTTCGTGAATCGAAGGCCAACCCTGCATTGTTCAGTTGTTCAATATCGTCATGTGTATTTTTACTACAAAATACAGTATTGTGAGTTTCATTTGCCTTTTTACTCTTTATATGTTTGGGCTGAGAATACATGCGCAACTTTTATAACTGTTTTACGAAATAGACACAAGTAATTGAAACTACATTCTATGGGTGAATGATCGAAATCGAATATGCCCCTTTTTATTAAGTCTGGTAATCTAAGAATTAGGGAACAGACACCCTAATTGACACGAATCCTAAAGATAGATCTATTGGGCCTAACAAACCCCATCCAAAGTACCGGATGCTTTAGTACTTTGAAATTTATATCATATCCGAAGGTTTTCCCGAAATGATAGGGGATATTCTTATATGCATCTTGTTAATGTCGGTTACCAGTTGTTCAATCCATATGAATGATATTTTTGTCTCTATGCATGGGACGTATATTTATGAGAAACGGAAATCTTGTGGTCTATTAAAATGATAAAAATGAATGATTATGATAAACTAATGAACTGACCAACCTTTTGCTTGACACTTTAAAGCATGTTTATTCTCAGGTACGAAAGAAATCTTCCGCTGTGCACTTGCTCATTTTAGAGATATTACTTGGAGTCATTCATGAAATATTTCAAAAGACGTTGCATTCGAGTCGTCGAGTTCATCAAGATTATTACTAAGTTAATTATAGTTGGATATATTATGAAATGGTATGCATGCCGTCAACTTTCGATGAAATGAAAATTTGTCATTTTAAAACGAATGCAATGTTTGTAAAATTGAATCATATAGAAGTCAAGAAAAGACGTTGTATTCGAGTCATCGAGTTCATCAAGATTATTACTAAGTCAATTATAGTTGAATATATTATGAAATGGTATGCATGCCATCAACTTTAGATGAAATGAAAATTTGTCATTTTAAAATGAATGCAATGTTTGTAAAATTGTATCATATAGAGGTCAAGCACCTCGCGATGTAACCAACTATTGTGAATCGTTTGTAATCGAAATGGACTTCGTCCGAATAGATTAGGACGGGTTTTAACAGTTGGTATCAGAGCGGTGGTCTTAGCGAACCAGGTAGTGTGTCTAACTGATAGTCGTTAGGATGCATTAGTGAGTCTGGACTTCGACCGTGTCTGCATGTCAAAAGTTTTGCTTATCATTTAGTGTCAAAAATTATTTGCTTATCATCCATAAAGTCTAGACACGTCTTACTGCCTCTATTGCATAGACAGTGTATAGATAAATTCATATCTTAGTGTATCTGTTATTGTTAACTTTCCCTGACAGCTTCCGTAGATTCCTCTGTAACTTATGGGATTTTGGTATTGTATATGCATATGTAAATTATGTATTGCAGGGTACTAATCTACATTCTATAATCTATTTCTTATCAAAAATTCTTCATCTGATCGTACGAGATAAATCCCTCAACCAGTTCGAGTCTCTCAGATTTCGATAGCTATTCCGATAGTTATTCCGACAGCTATTCTGACATGAATATTCACCTAAGCTCCGAAGCAGTGTCACCAGAATGAATCAACCAATCATCCATCCCCAATTCACCTGATGGGTTCGTAGTCGACTTAATCAATGGAGACACGAGGAAGGCGATCCCTTCCAGCAACCGAATTCACCTCTTGGCGAAGAACCTGAAGCACTTACCGGAGAACCTATCTGAAACACCATTTTCAGCATCATTTCCAGAGTAGCTTGACACGATTATATTCTATATAAAATTTTAAACCTTATTCATTCGCTCGTTCCAACCGACAATCACCCCGGAATAATAGAAGAAGTCAACAAACTTCGCGCTCGAAAAATAAATTTGGAGAATATGGTGCAAAATTTACCAGCTTCAGCAACATCACTGGCACCAACAGTACCATCAGTAACAGCACCATTACCATCAACAATCCATGCCTCAACATCTCATTCTGTACCTCGAGTATAATCATCATTCTACGTGTCGTTCTACATCAATTATCTTCGTTCGACATGGCAATTATGTAATCTCTAATATTTTAGAGATTATATATCCTAGTTCTAAACGTAAACCAAATGAGTTTAATATCATATTAACTCAATAAATCCATGATTACATATGAAGAAAATATATATGTATATATATTTTTTCATAAAGACTGTAATTAAAAATTCTTTCGTACAAACTGTTAATGGTAAAAATATTTTAACGGGTAGGTAATACCCGAGGAATATTTAGATTTCACATTAATAGGTACACTGTACATTCTTTCAAATCTAATTCAACAGTCATTTACTATCTTATTTACAACCACCGATATACGTATCCGTTCACCGCAAAATAACCCTTTTCATTCAATTTCATATTTAGATTTTGATCTATCAGAATCCAACAAGTGGCATAATGAAGAAAACACTGGACAAAATAAAATTTGTTAGAAACAAACAAATTAACTATGAGAAAAATTTTGTTAAGAAACCACGCTAACAAAAATCCTAGCTAACTCTTCCTAGCTAACTGTTAATTCCTTATTACATTTTAATTATCGTAATTTATTTTATCGCAATTTAATTCTCGCAATTTTATTTATTGTCATTTAATTTTTGTTATTTACTTTACGCACTTTATTTATCGTCATTTAATTTCTGCTATTTATTTTACGCACTTTAAATATCGGGACACGTACACAAGGTTTTGACATATCATATCGACGCATCTATATATATTATTTGGAATAACCATAGACACTCTATATGCAGTAATGCAGGAGTTAGCTATACATGGTTGAGGTTGATTCTACAATAATATATATAGTTTGAGTTGTGATCGAGTCTGAGATATGTACATGGGTCACGATACGTATTAATCAATTCGAATATTATATATGAATTATTGGACTGTTAACTGTGGACTATCGACTGTGGACGAATAATATTGGACAATTAAAATGAATTAAAATACTGATTATAACATATGAAACTAAATAATTCTTCAAGTTTGCCACATGATTTCATCTTAAACCTCATTTGTATCTTGACGATTACAATCTGCGTTCAAACCTTTCATGATTCTTGAAAACACCTCAATCGAGAGAATGAATCAACCGCACTTCATCTATGGAAGGAGTGATTTATGCATATAGATATGCACCTGAAAAACTCTCGAAAACTGAGTAAACGTTTAAAACGTAGCTGTGCTAATTCCTTTAGCGTTGTTATTACCGAAATTAACTTTGCAATCCCTTTCCAAAGTAGTCAATTTTGTCACAGCTTCAGTAAATCAACTTCGACTTTTCATTCGAATTAGCCTTATTATAACCTAGATATATAAGTTTGCCTTTCGTCATCGTTACTGTGGAACCATTTATATTCCACCACATTATCCGTAAACTTACCAGCAACTTCATTGATCTTTAACCTTATGAAAAGTTATTATATTAATTGAAATCCTATTATCTACTCATCTGCATCTGATAATGAGAATTTTCGTACCAAATACCGAGAATCAGCAATCAGTATTTTGAAACCTCGCAGCATGTCTACATCAACAGTTATATGTAAACATATAACATTTATCTCTTAGAATTATGATCCTTCATTCTGAAATTCTGAAAAGCACCCAGTCTACAAATTAATACCACAAATTCTGAAAAAGGCTGAATACAGCAGCAAAAACTGTACACGACCTTAACCATCGAAGGTTTGATGATAAAGAATGGAGTATTGGAAACACTCAATAGAAAATTTAGTACCGAAAAGTAGATTATGCAAAATTATGAAGGAAACCGTGGACAAATCACGAAGAATAAGTTTAACTTCAAAGAATTCAAAAGATTCAATGCCTGCTGAAGTCTTTAGCGAATATCTTGCTCCTTACTCTAAACCCTTGCGGACAATAGTCTCCATCATCCTCTAATCTTAGATATTCAAAGATATTATCGTATCTTTCATTATAAATATCTTCGATATTTCTGAATATATTTTCATAACTAATCTTATCTGAAATCATTAATCTCTTAGTGCTATCAGTGTTACATCATATAGAAACTGTTAGTTTCTATATTCTGTAAACTTTCGAGCTTAAAATATGAATGTTTTTGAAGTAGTGTTGGGAACTGATGCATGAGTTAGTATAATATAATGACACTTGATCAACGTGATTATATTACAGAAAGTCATGTTGAGTTTCTAAATGGAACATGATGATTCACAGATTATAACGTCATCATGTGTCATGTTACATAACTCTTTCATTTTGATTAACTTCTGAACATATCAAGAAAATATATTCTTGATAGTTCTATTCTCAGTAATTCTGGTAATTTGACAAATCAAATCGTGCTATTACGTTCTTTCTCGTTTAGAACATTAAGTTAATTCGAAACTCCATACCTATGAATTCTGAATCATTAATTGAGAAAAGAAAACAAAAGCATGAAGCTCCGAAATAGAAAGGGGGTATAAATAGCAGCAAAAAGAGAGAGCATTAACTGTGAATAACGATGATTATAGAAGACGGAAGCGGGGACATCGAAATAAAAGGGAAGATATAAAACCCAACAATAACGTAGAAATTACAAACCGTGTATATCAATGTTTATCGTAACATAAAGACACAGGAAAATTAAAAACACTATAACCCCAAGTGCGAAGTAGAAGAAAGCAGATTCCTCCGGTGGAAGTTGGAAAAGGAGAATGATTGTTACAAAAGTAAGGATAAGGACAAGAATCAGAACTGGATTAAGCATTTTCACAATCTTTTGGATGTATGAACTAAGAAAGAAAGTATAGGAATGGTGAGAAAAATGGAACGAAAGACCTTAATTTATATTGGAAATATCAGACAGAGTAATCGAAGAAAATCACCTTATTTAATTATAGAGATCTAAATTTCATTATTCGACGAAGAACCAAATCTGTTAGATTTCGAAGATCTTCTCGAAATCCCTTGAATTCCGGAATTCAACCCTGTTTACGTAAAAAGCTAAGGAAAAATCTTATTTTCTCTAATTCACTCTTTTGCGATAGCTTCACTCGTATTCTTAGAATAATCGACTTATTTTATCATTATTATTCAATAATGATAAACCTCTAATTATCAACTCATATTGGTCATGAAAACATTCTTATTGTAAGCCTTGACCACCTCACTCAAATTTCGGAACGAAATTTCTTTAACGGTTAGGTACTGTGATGACCCGGGAATTTCCGACTAAATTTAAACTTAATCTTTATATAAGCTCGACATGATAAGCGAAGTCTGTAATGTTAAAGTCTCAAAATCCTTTGAGCGGCGTTCATGCATACATTTGACCTGTGACCATGCCCGACGATTCACGAACAATTGTTTGTAAATAAATATGTATATGTAAATGTAAGTATACGTATATTAAATTGAAATTATAAAATATAATTTAAACATTTGAATTAAATACGTAAAATAGAATACAAAGTAATTGAGTGTAAATTTAAAATGAATCTTTATATATAACTATAAATTCTATGATTAATATGTGTATTATAATATATATATATATATATATATATATATATATATATATATATATATATATATATATATATATATATATATATATATATATATATATATATATATATATATATATAATTTATAAATAATAAATATTCATTAAAGGCTATCATATTATATTATGTAATTAATAATATAAAATACAATTTAAAATATAGTTATCGTATTAAAATTAATATCTTCATTATCAATATAATATTAATATTAATGTTAATATTAATAACAGTATCATTAATAATATTATATGAAATCTGGTACATTTGATTTATGATTATTATTTAATATTATTAATAGTATTATAAATATTATTAATATCATCATTATCATAACTAGTGGTAAAAATTAAAATTTTATTTATAATTAATATTGTATTGTTATTAAATTTTGTTATTAACATCTGTATTATAAATATTATTGTTTTAATAAGAGATTAGATACATGTAACTTGATATGTCTTAATTATTAATTGTAGAGTTATCAAATATTACATAGTTAATAATATGTAATATCAACCTATTAAACTTTCTTGAAAATTAAAATATAATATTATTTTTATTAAAATAAATATAATAATATCAGTATTATTAATATTATAAAAATTTGATGCATTTAATATATTGTATTGTTATTAATATAATTAATAACATTATTATTATTTATTAACCTTATAAATACTATAAATATAATTATTATTAGTATTATTAATAATATTAATACAGTAATACTAGTTAGTCATAAAAATTAGGAATTTAATATTTAAACACAAATATATAAATAAAGATATATAAATTCAGATATATATATATATATATATATATACATATATATAAAGTACGATTATATTTATATATATAAATACATATATAGATAAATATATATAATTTATATATACCGATAAATACAGATATATATAAATATTAAGACTATTATATAAATGGAAATACAGATATATTACGCGATATTAATCTGTTATTCATTTTTTTCTGTTGTTCTGTGATCAATTGTCGATCCTTTTCACTAAATAACAAATCTTAAAACTGTTTTACTTATTCGATTACAAATTATATTTGGTTGTCTGTTGCGAATCAGAAAAGGGAAAACAGAATATAAAAATATAAAGGAAACCGTTCGTTCCTTTGTTCTTGGTTTTATTTTGGTGAAAACTCGAATTCGAATACAACTCCGAAAAGTAATATTGTAATTCTGTTAGGAAACATTCACTTAAGCTATCTGGAAAAGCTCACTGTCCAATTTATCCTATCAAGTTTCAATTTCGAAGTCAAAGTTCAATTTTCAAAAGTCAACTGAATTGTTCATGGTAAAATCCGAACTCGTTCTTATGTTTTAAGTTTAATCAAGGATTCAGAAAGTTTATATTGCTGAATTGAAACCTTTTTCATGTTATAAGTTTACTCCAAAACAATCTAAAACTTGAGATTTGATTTTTAAGTTCAACGTGTTCACAACAGGGATTAACAATTGTATGAAAACGAATAAATTTTCAAAATATAGAAATGCAATTGTGTTCAAAATCATCCATTCAAACTTTTTGCAAATTCAGAAGTTCTAATTCGTTTTGTTGAGTTAGAATTTTCGAGTCAAAGATGTTAAATCAAAACGTTAAAATTTTGTTCTAAGATCAAATTTGAATTTTCTGTTACAAGTGAAGTTAAATTGATAATTTATAACATTTATATAAAGTGATTGAAACACAATTCATGTTATGATAATTCTCTAAAACTCTCTAAATTTCGAAATCGGTTATTGAATTTTTTTTTTATTTTTTGAATAGCAGACTGTCTGCTTGTTTTTTTTTGTGTATTTATTTCAATTTCGTTTTCTGTAAATACAATCAAATGATAAATTGTTTCTGTTTAGTTAATAAATCTAAAAACCAATTCGTTATTTCACTTTTATGATTTTTGAGAGGTTCTTGATCGATTGAGTTTGGGAAGAAGAGGGAGTAATACAGCAAACTTGTTAATTGAATTAAAATCGCGTTATTAATCAGATAAACAAAGACAGATGGACGGTGAAGGGTGTTAATGTTTACGAGAGGTCGTGGGTTCAAATCCCTACAAGGACTGCCATTTTTTTTTAAACCCTAAAAGGTAGTCCATATTTATTTTTATTATCATTTAAATTATTATTATTATTATTATTATTATTATTATTATTATTATTATTATTATTATTATTATTATTGTTATTATTGTTGTTGTTATTATTATGAGTATTATTATTAGTATTGTTAATATTATGGTTGATATACTTAAGTAATATAGTTATAACAACTAATATTATCATAGTTATAAGTATTAAAGTTATTATTATTATTATTTTTATAAGTGTGACTAATTACTAACGTCATTACTATTATTTTTATAATTTTAGTATTAATATCCTTATTATGATTACGATTATTATTATTATGAACCTAATAAAATTAATTACCATATTGATTAATATTAAAATTAGTATCATTATAAATAATAGAATTTATCGTTATAAACATAAGTATTATTAATAATATCATTAGTAGTAATAAAATGGTTAAAATTATTATTATTAAGTATTAAGTAGTATTATCAACATGATTATTACCCTCATTACTAAATTTTTCAATTTATTAAAAACTACTATAATTATCATTATTATAAGATTTAGTATTAAAACTATCATTAACAGTAAAGATTAATATTTTTATAGTTATTATTATACCATTACATTTACCCCTAAGATTAACAACATTATTTTTTATTAGTAATAATAAGTATTAACATTTATACCATTACAAATATTAATTTAAGTATTATTATAATTACTAGTTTCAACAAACAAATGATATACATATAAAAATATATTTAACATACATAACTTAACTATATTAATGCTTTTTATATACAAAAAGAATACACTTAATGAAATAACAAAAAATATATATAAATTAATAATATAAAAGTTAAATCACTAATAATAATATATATTTGTTCGATTACGATTATATGTTTTAATATATATAATTGATATAGGTTCATGAATCGAAGGCCAACCCAGCATTGTTCAGTTGTTCAATATCGTCATGTGTATTTTTACTACAAAATACAGTATTTTGAGTTTCATTTGCCTTTTTACCATTTATTTGTTTGGGCTGAGAATACATGCGCAACTTTTATAACTGTTTTACGAAATAGACACAAGTAATTGAAACTACATTCTATGGGTGAATGATCGAAATCGAATATGCCCCTTTTTATTAAGTCTGGTAATCTAAGAATTAGGGAACAGACACCCTAATTGACACGAATCCTAAAGATAGATCTATTGGGCCTAACAAACCCCATCCAAAGTACCGGATGCTTTAGTACTTCAAAATTTATATCATATCCGAAGGGTTTCCCAGAATGATAGGGGATATTCTTATATGCATCTTGTTAATGTCGGTTACCAGGTGTTCAATCCATATGAATGATATTTTTGTCTCTATGCATGGGACGTATATTTATGAGAAATGGAAATCTTGTGGTCTATTAAAATGATGAAAATGAATGATTATGATAAACTAATGAACTCACCAACCTTTTGGTTGACACTTTAAAGCATGTTTATTCTCAGGTACGAAAGAAATCTTCCGCTGTGCACTTGCTCATTTTAGAGATATTACTTGGAGTCATTCATGAAATATTTAAAAAGACGTTGCATTCGAGTCGTCGAGTTCATCAAGATTATTACTAAGTCAATTATAGTTGGATATATTATGAAATGGTATGCATGCCGTCAACTTTCGATGAAATGAAAATTTGTCATTTTAAAACGAATACAATGTTTGTAAAATTGTATCATATAGAGGTCAAGAAAAGACGTTGCATTGGAGTCGTCGAGTTCATCAAGATTATTAATAAGTCAATTATAGTTGGATATATTATGAAATGGTATGCATGTCATCAACTTTCGATGAAATGAAAATTTGTCATTTTAAAACGAATGCAATGTTTGTAAAATTGTATCATATAGAGGTCAAGTACCTCGCGATGTAACCAACTATTGTGAATCATTTGTAATCGAAATGGACTTCGTCCGGATGGATTAGGATGGGTTTTGACATTACGATAGTTGCGTATTGGTCATATTGCGCACTACAAGGGGTGTTTAGTGATTGGTGTTATCCGTAAGGATTCGTTTGGTTTGATCTTCATCATTTCGGGTTGTTGACCTTAGGTTGAGACTTGGTTGCTTTTAGCATTGTACTCGGTAAGGGTACGCTAAGGGATTAATATCTCGGTAAGAGATTGATTGAGTTTTTCCCAATGTGAGGGATTGAGCAAGTTTTAATGCTCGGATTTGCGGATTTGTTAAATCACGGATGACGATTTAGTGTTAAGGGCGGTCCATTGGGAAGGATTACCTAGAGAAATTGGAAGGAAACATGATGTTTTCGCGAATGTTAAGCGATTGTAGTAGTATTCGCATGTCGTGTGCATTGGATATCTCGAAATGTGTGCACGTGTGTAATTGGTAAGTGGTTTAATCTTCAAGTTTATGATAATTGTGGTAGAGGTCGGTTTGGAACGTATGTTTGAGGACCGTGGAATGTGGTCCGTTTGGTTACGTGATGAGGATCACGAGGACGTGATCGATTCTAAGTGGGGGAGAGTTGTAAGTGTGACGACCCGGGAATTTTCGACCAAATTTAAACTTAATCTTTATATGTTTCCGATACGATAAGCAAAGTCTATAATGTTAAGTTAAAAATTTGAACTGATTTCATTTATGCAAATACCCTTTGACTGTGCTCGACGATTCACGAACCCTAATGTGTAAATATATATATATATATATATATATATATATATATATATATATATATATATATATATATATATATATATATGTATATATATATATATATATATACAGGTAAATATATATAATAATAAAATTTAACTTAAATATTAGAATTAAATATATAAAATAAGATACGAAGTAACTAAGTGAAATTTAAACTGAGTTTATATATATGATTTCTGTTTAATACATACATAAAATATATAAATATTAATTGTTCAGTAAAATGTCATCATATAACATAATATTACATAAATAAATGGTGGTTGTATTAATTAACAAGTTGGAATATAACTAATATATTAAAATTATTATTACTTTCATTATTATTAATAATATCATATGTAATATATGTAATATGCTATATTATTATTATTAGTATTAGTGATAAAATTATCATATTATCAAATTACCATCTTTATTATTATCAATAACAAGATTACTAAAAATTCTCATTTTTATCATTATTATAATAATTAATAGTATTATTCGATATTATTATTATTATTATTATTATTATTACTAATTTATTAGTACTTTTATAAGTAATAACAAGTTACATCATATCATTATTAATTTAGTTATATTTATATCAGCATTCCAAAAATCAGATAAAACCAGATTTATCAATTATTATTATTATTTGTATTATTATTATTATATTAATTATTAATTATTAATATTAATCTTTATTATTATATATAAATCATAATGAAATATAAAGTGTACCAATCTGATTCTGCTTTTCATTTTTTTCTCCTGCTTGATTTTGTTGTCGACCCATCCTTCACTAGAATACAATCGACCACCTCTTGATTTTTACTACAAGCATCCAAGTCAACAACAATACCAATCACACATTACCAACCTCTGTTTATATACAAAAGAATTCAATCAAAAACAAAAGAAACTGAATTTTTTTTTCTGTTTCCTTGTTCGTGACCCATTTTATCAAGAATTGGATTTTTGTATCAATTTTCAAAAACTATAAATGCAAAATTGTTAGAATTATTTTACTCAAACTTCCTCTGAAATTTCATGTTCCAATTCCAAAAATTTAAAACGAATTTTGAAGTCAAAGAAAATTTTCAAAAAGTCAAACGAAACGTTCATTACAAAATTCATAGTCGTTTCGATGTTTGCAGTCAAATTGACGATTTCAATAGATTATATGATTGATTTTAAACTAAGTTCGTATTGTAACATTTGTCCAAATCTTGTAGAATGTGAAATCAAATTTTTTTTTTTTTTGAGACACATAGCGACGGCAGCAGCAGGAGCAGCTGCTTCTGTTTTTTTTTTAATTTTTTTTTATATTTTTTTCTTTTCCCTCTTTCTAAATTTACAATCATTTACAATACTGAAATGAAACAATGAAATTGTTAGTTTGATTTTGAACTTGGAATTGATTGATTAGCTTAAGGATGAAGAGGATGAACACGAAAAGAAATCGGGTTATAATTTTATAAAGTGGGTTTAATTTTAGAAAAATGAGTCTGGTTGAGTGGTAAAGGGATCTGTTGAGTGAGCGGGAGGTCACGGGTTCGATTCCAGGGGTCGTCATGATTTTTTTTTCCCTTAACCCATTTCACTTGAGGTAGTTTCAAATTCTATTATTATTATTATTAATTATTAATTATCATTATGATTATTATTATTGTTGTTATTATTATTATTATTCTTATTGTTATTGTTATTATTATTGTTGTTGTATTTATGATTATTATTATTATGATAATGAACAAGTTAGAATAATTATTAGATAAAATTATGATTATACATATATATGTATATATATATATATATATATATATATATATATATATATATATATATATATATATATATATATATATATATATATATATATATATATATATATATATATATATATATATATATATAGATTATTAATATAAATATGTTTATAAAGATGAGTAAACTTATAATTAAGTGTTGATGCAAAGATGAAATATTATTATCATTAATATCATTAACTTATTATTATTACTATTATCATTAATATTATTACTATTAGTATTCTTATAAATTATTGAATACAAAAGACAATGAATAAAACTAAAGTAAATATATGTAATTGCTAGTAATTGTAATATTAGAAATTTTGAAGAAATTAGGATTATGAGA
Organism: Rutidosis leptorrhynchoides; assembly: GCF_046630445.1. Classification (NCBI taxonomy): domain Eukaryota; kingdom Viridiplantae; phylum Streptophyta; class Magnoliopsida; order Asterales; family Asteraceae; genus Rutidosis; species Rutidosis leptorrhynchoides. The sequence continues at coordinate 105,596,630 of NC_092337.1, forward strand.
ATGATAAGTATGATATTAATAGAGATAGAATCATCAGTATTGACAATAGATGATATTAGGATAAGTATGAAATTTATGTAAGTTCATGAATTATATATGTAGGTATAACACATCTTTGAAACTTTAGTATAAGTATTATTAATAATATTATCATAAGTATCATTTCATAATTATTAGTAATATTATTATTTTCAACAAAATATTATTGATATTATCATTATTAAAATTAGTATGATTGTCAATAATAGTATTGTTATTATTAAAAACTATTATCATTATTATTCTTTTTACAAACATTATTATTTTGTTATCACTAAAACTATTAATATTATTATTATCAAGTACTATTTATATCATTATTATTAAGCTAATATTATTTATGAAAATAAAAGTTTTTAAATGACGTTGTTAAGGTTATAAGTATTAAAATAAAGGGTATAGATATAAAATTATATTTAAATTACATAACTTAACTATATTAATAATTATATGCATATATATAAAATAAAAATATATAAATAATTAATAAAACTTACGAATTATTAAATATAACAAGTACATCACTAATAATAAAATACAAACTTATTCTATTACAAATATGTGTATTAATAAATATACAAATGTTATAGGTTCATGAATCCGAGGCCAACCCTGCAGTGTTCAATGACGTCATATGTATTTTTACTACAAAGTACAGTACTGTGAGTTTCATTAATCCCTTTTTAAATGCTTTTGCAATATATATTTTTGGGACTGAGAATACATGCGCTGTTTTTATAACTGTTTTACAAAATAGACACAAGTAATTGAAACTACATTATATGGTTGAATGATCGAAATCGAATATGCCCCTTTTTATTAAGTCTGGTAATCTAAGAATTAGGGAACAGACACCCTAATTGACACGAACTCTAAAGATAGATCTATCGGGCCCAACAAGCCCCATCCAAAGTACCGGATGCTTTAGTACTTCGAAATTTATATCATGTCCGAAGGAGGATCCCGGAATGATGGGGATATTCTTATATGTATATTGTGAATGTCGGTTACCAGGTGTTCAATCCATATGAATGATTTTTGTCTCCATGTGTGGGACGTATATTTATGAGAAATGAAAATCTTGTGGTCTATTAAAATGATGGAAATGATTATTGATGTTAAACTAATGAACTCACCAACCTTTTGGTTGACACTTGAAAGCATGTTTATTCTCAGGTATGAAAGAAATCTTCCGCTGTGCATTTGCTCATTTTAGAGATATTACTTGGAGTCATTCATGACATATTTCAAAAGACGTTGCATTCGAGTCATTGATTTCATCAAGATTATTATCAAGTCAATTATAGTTTGATATATTAGGAAATGATATGCATGCCGTCAACTCTTGATGTAATGAAAGTTTGACTTTTAAAAATGAATGCAAAGTTTGTAAAATGTATCATATAAAGGTCAAGTACCTCGCGATGTAACCAAATGTAATGAATTCGTCCAGATGGATTAGGACGGGTTCTTTCAGTTGGTATCAGAGCGGTGGTATTAGCGAACCAGGCCTTGCATTAGTATGTCTAACTAGTGGTTGTTAGGATGCATTAGTGAGTCTGGACTTCGACCGTGTCTGCATGTCAAAAGTTTTGCTTATCATTTTCTAGTCGGAAATCATCTGCTTATCATCCTTAGAAAATTACCTGCATATCATTCTTAGTCTAGACACGTTTTACTGCATTGACTGCATGAATAGTGTAAAGACCAAAATTCATATCTTAGCGTATCTGCTACTTTATATTTTAGCGTATCTGTTACTGTAACTTTGCCTGACAACTTTCGTAGATTCCTCCGTAACTTATGGGATTTTAGTATTATATATGCATATGTAAATTATGTATTGCAGGGTACTAATCTACATCCTATAACCTATTTCTTATCGAAAATCCTTCATCTGATCGTACGAGATGAATCCTGCAACCAGTTCGAGTCCCTCAGATTCCGATAGCGATTCCGATAGTTATTCCGACAGCTATTCTGACATAGATGTTCACCTAAGCTCCGAAAATAGCGTCATCGGCATGAATCAACCAATCAGCCATTATCAATTCATCTGATGGGTTCGTAGTCGACTTAATTAATGGAAACGCGCAGAAGGCAATCCCTTCCACCAACCGAATTCACCTCTTGACAATGAACCTGAAGCGAACCTGTTCGAGACACCATTTTCAGTCTCATTTCCAGGGTAACTCGACAAGATTATATTCTATCCACAATTCTGAACCTTATTCATCCGCTCGTTCCGACCGACAATCATCCTGAAGTAATAAGTCAACGAACTTCGCGCTCAAATAATCAATTCAGAGATTATGGTGCAAAATGTACCAGCTTCAGCAACATCACCGGCACCAACAGTACCATCAATAACAGCACCAGTACCATCAACAACCCATGCTTCAATATCATTATCTGTACTTTGAGTATGATCTTCGTTCTACGTATCGTTCTACCTCATTTATCTTCTTCGACATGACGAATATGTAATCTCTAAAGTTTTAGAGATTATTTATTCTAGTTCCAACCGAAAAGCAAATGAGTTTAATATCATATTAACTCATTAAATCCATGAATACATCTGAAGAAAATATATATGTATATATGTTTTCATAAAGATTGTAATTAAAAATTCTTTTGTACAAACTGTTAATGATGAAAATATTTTAACGGGTAGGTAATACCCAAAGAATATTTAAGATTTCACATTTATAAGTTACACTGTACACTCTTCGAACCTGATTCAACGGTCATTTACTATCCTACTTACATCCACAAATATACGTATCCGTTCACCACAGAATAACCATATCCATCCAATTTCATATTTGGATTTTGATTTATCAGAATCCAACAAGTGGCATAATGAAGAAATAATGGACACAATAAAAATTGATTAGAAACTGACTAATTGACAATATGAAATTTTGTTAAGAAACCACGCTAACAAAATCCTAGCTAACTGTTCCTAGCTAACTGTTAATTCCATATTACATTTTATTTATCGCAATTTATTTTATCGCAATTTTAATTCTCGCAATTTTATTTATCGTTATTTAATTTCTGTTATTTACTTTACGCATTTTATTTATCGTCATTTAATTTCTGTATTTATTTTACGCACTTTAAATATCGGGACACGTATACAAAGTTTTGACATATCATATCGACACATCTATATATATTATTTAGAATCACCATAGACACTCTATATGCAGTAATGATCGAGTTCTCTATACAGGGTTGAGGTTGATTCTATAATAATATATATACTTTGAGTTGTGATCGAGTCTGAGACATGTACACGGGTCACGATACGTATTAATTAATTCGAATATTATATATTAAATTATATATGAATTATTGGACTGTCAACTATGGACTAATAACATTGGACAATTAAAATGAATTAAAATATTGATTATAATATATGAAACTAAACAATTCTTCAAGTTTGCCACTTGATCTCATTTTAAACCTCATTTGTATCTTGACGATTCCAATCTGCGTTCAAACATTTCATGATTCCTGAAAACATCTCAATCGAGAGGATGAACCAACCGCACTTTATCTACATAAGAAGAGATTGATGCATATAGTTATGCACTTGAAAACTCTCGGAACCTGAGTAAACATTTAACACGTATCTGTGATAGCTCCTTTGGCGTTGTTATTACCGAAAATAATTTTGCAATCCCTCTCCAAATTAGCCAATTTTGTCACAGCTCCAGCAAATCAACTTCGACTCTTCGTTTGAAACAACCTTATTATAACTTTGATATATATGCGTGCTCTTTTATTGTTACAGGGGAACCTTTCATATTCCACCGTGTTACCATCAGCGTTTAATCATCTAAAAAAACAATTCTCTTGAAAACCACTTCGGAATGATAACCGATGATTCAGATATCGTAGCATTAAATGCAGAGGAAACAGAAAAATTGTAGACGGTCTAAACGGTCAAAAGTTTGATGATAAGGAAGAGAGTGTTGGGAACGCTCGATAGAAAATTTGGTACTGAAAAACAGATTGAGCAAACCATGAAGGAGACCAAAGCTAAATATCAGGACCATATCATATATTCAAAGAATCTAGGTAATTCTGGATCCAATGAAACCTTCAACGAATATATTGCTCCGTACTCATGTTAAAATCTTGCGGAAAATCTTTCTTCATCAACCATCGAACTTAGAAATCCCAAAATATCATCATAAATATCTTCGATATTCCTGAGGATATTTTCATAACTCTTCTTGTCCGAAATTAGTTATCTGTTCGTGCTATCCGTATTACATCATAAAGGAAACCATTTTTGTTTCTAAATCTCTTTAAAATTCGATTTTAAATTATGAATGATTTCTGGAGTAGTGTTAGAAATTGATGCATGAGTTAGTATAATATAATGATACCTGATCAACGTGATTATATTACAGTAAGTCATGCTGAGTTTCTAATGGGATGTGATGATTCACAGATTCTAACGTCATCACGTGCCATGTTACATAACTCTTTCATTATGCTTAACTTCTAAACATATCAAGAAAGTATTTTCTTGATAGTTCTATTCTCAGTGATTCTGGTAATTTGATAAATCAAATCGTGCTAATACATTAGTTCTTATTTAGAACACGATGTTTATTCGAAATTCCATACTTATGAATTCTGTACCATTATTCGCTTTACTAGAGGTCGGGAGGATAGTAAAAAGGCAAAGAGCTCCGAAATATAAAGAAAATATAAAGCTCGACAACAACACATAAATTACAAACCGTGCATATCAATACGTATTGCCACGTAAAGGCACGGGAAAATTAAAAACACTATAACCCCAAGATAATAGTAGAAATAAATATAATCCTCCGGTGGTAGATGAAATAGAAGAATGACAGATATGAAAGTTAAGAGTATATAAAGGATCAGAACTGGATGGAGCATATTAATGAATGCTTTAAAAATATGAATCGGGGGAGAAAGAATGGAAGGTGTGAGCTGTGAAAATAAGGAAATGAAGGGAGTTGATTTATAGTAAAATACCCGACAGAGCAATCGAAACAGATTATTGCATTTAATCAAAGAAGATCTGATTTCCTATATCGCCGAAGAACCAAATCTTATTACGAAGATTTTCTTTAAATCCCATGAATTCCGGAAATCAATCATAACTACGTCATCAGTTCCCTCTCTTGCAATAGCTTCGATTATACTCTTCGCGTAATCAAATTTTTTTTTTATATTACTCACTGATGATAAAACTCTAATTTCTAGCTCGGATACGTCATGAAAACATACTTATTGTCAGCCATGACCATTCCACTCAAATTTCGGGACGAAATTTCTTTAACGGGTAGGTACTGTGACGACCCGGGAATTTTCGACCAAATTTAAACTTAATCTTTATATGTTTCCGATACGATAAGCAAAGTCTATAATGTTGAGTTAAAAATTTGAACTGATTTCATTTATGCAAATACCCTTTAACTGTGCTCGACGATTCACGAACCCTAATGTGTAAATAAATAAATATATATATATATATATATATATATATATATATATATATATATATATATATATATATATATACAGGTAAATATATATAATAATAAAATTTAACTTAAATATTAGAATTAAATATATAAAATAAGATACGAAGTAACTAAGTGAAATTTAAACTGAGTTTATATATATGATTTCTGTTTAATACATACATAAAATATATAAATATTAATTATTCAGCAAAATGTCATCATATAACATAATATTACATAAATAAATGGTGGTTGTATTAATTAACAAGTTGGAATATAACTAATATATTAAAATTATTATTACTTTCATTATTATTAATAATATCATATGTAATATATGTAATATGCTATATTATTATTATTAGTATTAGTGATAAAATTATCATATTATCAAATTACCATCTTTATTATTATCAATAACAAGATTACTAAAAATTCTCATTTTTATCATTATTATTATAATTAATAGTATTATTCGATATTATTATTATTATTATTATTATTATTATTATTATTATTATTATTATTATTATTATTATTATTATTACTAATTTATTAGTACTTTTATAAGTAATGACAAGTTACATCATATCATTATTAATTTAGTTATATTTATATCAGCATTCCAAAAATCAGATAAAACCAGATTTATCAATTATTATTATTATTTGTATTATTATTATTATATTAATTATTAATTATTAATATTAATCTTTATTATTATATATAAATCATAATGAAATATAAAGTGTACCAATCTGATTCTGCTTTTCATTTTTTTCTCCTGCTTGATTTTGTTGTCGACCCATCCTTCACTAGAATACAATCGACCACCTCTTGATTTTTACTACAAGCATCCAAGTCAACAACAATACCAATCACACATTACCAACCTCTGTTTATATGCAAAAGAATTCAATCAAAAACAAAAGAAACTGAATTTTTTTTTTCTGTTTCCTTGTTCGTGACCCATTTTATCAAGAATTGGATTTTTGTATCAATTTTCAAAAACTATAAATGCAAAATTGTTAGAATTATTTTACTCAAACTTCCTCTGAAATTTCATGTTCCAATTCCAAAAATTTAAAACGAATTTTGAAGTCAAAGAAAATTTTCAAAAAGTCAAACGAAACGTTCATTACAAAATTCGTAGTCGTTTTGATGTTTGCAGTCAAATTGATGATTTCAATAGATTATATGATTGATTTTAAACTAAGTTCGTATTGTAACATTTGTCCAAATCTTGATAGAATGTGAAATCAAATTTTTTTTTTGAGACACATAGCGACGGCAGCAGCAGGAGCAGCTGCTTCTGTTTTTTTTTTTTTTTTTTTTTTATTTTTTTCTTTTCCCTCTTTCTAAATTTACAATCATTTACAATACTGAAATGAAACAATGAAATTGTTAGTTTGATTTTGAACTTGGAATTGATTGATTAGCTTAAGGATGAAGAGGATGAACACGAAAAGAAATAGGGTTATAATTTTATAAAGTGGGTTTAATTTCAGAAAAATGAGTCTGGTTGAGTGGTAAAGGGATCTGTTGAGTGAGCGGGAGGTCACGGGTTCGAGTCCAGGGGTCGTCACGATTTTTTTTCCCTTAACCCATTTCACTTGAGGTAGTTTCAAATTCTATTATTATTATTATTAATTATTAATTATCATTATGATTATTATTATTATTGTTGTTATTATTATTATTATTCTTATTGTTATTGTTATTATTATTATTGTTGTATTTATGATTATTATTATTATGATAATGAACAAGTTAGAATAATTATTAGATAAAATTATGATTATACATATATATGTATGTGTATATATATATATATATATATATATATATATATATATAGATTATTAATATAAATATGTTTATAAAGATGAGTAAACTTATAATTAAGTGTTGATGCAAAGATGAAATATTATTATCATTAATATCATTAACTTATTATTATTACTATTATCATTAATATTATTACTATTAGTATTATTATAAATTATTGAATACAAAAGACAATGAATAAAACTAAAGTAAATATATGTAATTGCTAGTAATTGTAATATTAGAAATTTTGAAGAAATTAGGATTATGAGAACGATAAGTATGATATTAATAGAGATAGAATTATCAGTATTGACAATAGATGATATTAGGATAAGTATGAAATTTATGTAAGTTCATGAATTATATATGTAGGTATAACACATCTTTGAAACTTTAGTATAAGTATTATTAATAATATTATCATAAGTATCATTTCATAATTATTAGTAATATTATTATTATCAACAAAATATTATTGATATTATCATTATTAAAATTAGTATGATTGTCAATAATAGTATTGTTATTATTAAAAACTATTATCATTATTATTCTTTTTACAAACATTATTATTTTGTTATCATTAAAACTATTAATATTATTATTATCAAGTACTATTTATATCATTATTATTAAGCTAATATTATTTATGAAAATAAAAGTTTTTAAATGACGTTGTTAAGGTTATAAGTATTAAAATAAAGGGTATAGATATAAAATTATATTTAAATTACATAACTTAACTATATTAATAATTATATGCATATATATAAAATAAAAATATATAAATAATTAATAAAACTTACGAATTATTAAATATTACAAGTACATCACTAATAATAAAATACAAACTTATTCTATTACAAATATGTGTATTAATAAATATACAAATGTTATAGGTTCATGAATCCGAGGCCAACCCTGCAGTGTTCAATGACGTCATATGTATTTTTACTACAAAGTACAGTACTGTGAGTTTCATTAATCCCTTTTTAAATGCTTTTGCAATATATATTTTTGGGACTGAGAATACATGCGCTGTTTTTATAACTGTTTTACGTAATAGACACAAGTAATTGAAACTACATTATATGGTTGAATGATCGAAATCGAATATGCCCCTTTTTATTAAGTCTGGTAATCTAAGAATTAGGGAACAGACACCCTAATTGACGCGAACTCTAAAGATAGATCTATCGGGCCCAACAAGCCCCATCCAAAGTACCGGATGCTTTAGTACTTCGAAATTTATATCATGTCCGAAGGAGGATCCCGGAATGATGGGGATATTCTTATATGTATATTGTGAATGTCGGTTACCAGGTGTTCAATCCATACGAATGATTTTTGTCTCCATGTGTGGGACGTATATTTATGAGAAATGAAAATCTTGTGGTCTATTAAAATGATGGAAATGATTATTGATGTTAAACTAATGAACTCACCAACCTTTTGGTTGACAATTGAAAGCATGTTTATTCTCAGGTATGAAAGAAATCTTCCGCTGTGCATTTGCTCATTTTAGAGATATTACTTGGAGTCATTCATGACATATTTCAAAAGACGTTGCATTCGAGTCATTGATTTCATCAAGATTATTATCAAGTCAATTATAGTTTGATATATTAGGAAATGATATGCATGCCGTCAACTCTTGATGTAATGAAAGTTTGACTTTTAAAAATGAATGCAAAGTTTGTAAAATGTATCATATAGAGGTCAAGTACCTCGCGATGTAACCAAATGTAATGAATTCGTCCGGATGGATTAGGACGGGTTCTTTCAGTAAGACCCCAATTTTTATGGCACAAAGAGTTTTAAATGATGTACGTATAGTGGATGAAGCTTAGTGTAAAAGTTAAAAGGTCAGAATCTGCCCAGACATGGGTGCGCGCCGCGCACATGCCCAGCGACAGAATTCTGCCTTTTTCTATTTTAAGTTTAATGAAGGGCTTTTTGGTCTTTTCACTTGAGGCCGAATCTCAGGCATTATCAGCTGGTTTGGATCCACTTTTGGATCATTTTCACATCCATTCATCACTCTCAACTATTCTAGAGAGCGAGGGAGAATTCTAGAGAGAGATTTGGGGTTTTGGAGAAGAAGAAGCTTGGTTCGATCAAAAGCTCAAGTGTTTAAGTTGTTCACCTCGTTCCTAGCTACGTTTTGGTTGTTGTGGTAAGTTCTAACTCCGAATTTCATTGTTGATTTTGATATTCAAAGTTAGGGTTTGAACTTGATTTGTAGAGAAACCCATTTAAACTCTTGAAGTGAGTTTATTGATGCTAGTAATCGGGTTATTGGTTGTTGTTGGTGGGTTTTGGGTTGGTGAACAAATTGGCCATGTTTAGAACTTGTAATTGGGTTTAATCACTAGGTTTAGTGATTATGGAAGTGTTGGAACCCATTTAGAGTGTTTGAAAGACTAATTTTGAAATGAGTCAAAATTAGGGTTTATGGGTGATTTTGAGAATCTTAAGTGTTTAACACTTATGATTGGATTAAATTGACATATTAGGACCATTGTCACTAGTGTTAGTGATTATTAGTTAGTTTGGGCGCGAATTGTGCTTGTAAGTGCAATTGGTCGAATTTGCACTAAGTGTCGAATTGAGTTGGTTGTAAATCCACTCTAAGTGTGTTGTTGTAATTGTGATAAAGGAATAGGTACTTTCCATTGACGAGTTGCGGATTACTTGGAAGCATTCATCAAGACGACAAGGTGAGTGTTAATATCCTATGTGCATATGTATGTGTAGGGTGGGTGCGGGTCGGGTGAAGTTGTTCTCGGTTATAGAGCTCACTTCACATATAGGTGGATTTTTATGGACTTGTAATAGGTCCAATTGGCACGGTTGTGCGTTTTGGTTGACCACCGTTGGCGAGTTGCACACTTGTGTGTACGATATCACATGGATTGTAATTTGGAGTTATAACCCCGACGGCGTGGGTTATGGTGTGGGAAATGAATATCGGTTTGCTCGTATGCATAATATTTTGGGTAGTGAATCTCGGGTAGTGCGGATTCATGATGACTCGAGTTGTTCGGTCATCTTGTTGATGAGGTAGTGAATCTCGGGTTGTGCGAATTCACTAAGGCTCGGGTAGTTCGGCCAACCTCGGTTGTTGAATTGGTGAAGAAGTGAATATCGGGTTGTGCGAATTCACTAAGGCTCGGGTTGTTCGGCCAATCTTCATTGTGGTATTTGGTTTTCGGTATTGGGTTAAGGGGTTAACCTTGGGCGTTTATATATAAATTGTTATATATATTGATGTATTGTTGTGATGTAGCTAACCCTCCGGGTGTAGCTATTTGGCGTTGTTCACATCGTCGTTGGTGAACTTATGTTTGTTGATGTATTTTAGCTTGTTGCTTAGTGATCGTACAGTATGCTTAGATTAGCTTGCCTTTATGCTTGGATGCTCCGGTATGCGGTATTTGATTATTTGTGTGGCGTGTCCATTTTATGCATATATATGTATGTAGTATATTTTCACTCACTATGCGTCAGCTTACCCTCTCGTTGTTTATATTTTTATAGATTTGCATGGATGCAGTGGCTCGGGTAAGCGTGGGGACTAGTGGACTTGCGTAGTTGCTTAGAAGATTTTGCTTTTGGATTTGATTAGGATTGGGTAGCATATTCCCAATCGCCATGCTCGGTCTTTATTTTGTGTTAAAAATAATGTGGTTGAAAATTTGTATTTTGTACGAAAGTCGTAAAACGGTCGATGTGGGCCCGGTCTCGTAAAACTCATTTTATTATTGGAACGTGTTAGTTTTAACTATTATAATATGTTGTGAAAAGCCTTTGGTCTAAATGTGCCGGGAAGTCGAAGATCTTTTCGCGTAAAACGGAAAAAGTGGACAGAAGCTGCCAGGCACCAGTGCGCGCCGCGCACTTGGTGTGGTGCGCTCGGCGCACCCTTCTGCCCAGTTTTAAATTTTTTTTTTATGTTGCGTTTTTGGTTGGTTAACGGGTTGGGTTGTTACATGTCTTATACACTTAATAATTATTTTAGAAAGACATCATTCAATTAATCTCTACTTAATGAATATGACTTGTGATTAATTGAAACTAGGAAGTTAATGACATATTGTCTAGTCTTTAGGATTGAACCAAATGCATTAATGAACCTAACTAAGTCTTGACCAAACTGAGATTACCCAAAATGTCAATCAAGACACTTCTCCAAGAATGTTGGGTTTACCACATTTGGAGTGTTATGTCATTTTCACTCAATAAGACCAAATCTCACAAACTTAATGCATATAGTACTTGTATAGGATATTGGGTTTCTTTTGCAGGTGCTAGATGGAGTAAAGATTCCAAAATGTGGTGTTCAAATCTGAGTCAAACAGCTATACAACGGATTTATATTTTAGACTGGGGTACGCGCGGTCGAACCACGGTCGACCATGCCTGTGACCGTGTGACAACGGCTAATTTTTGAATCTCACTATAAATAGCAACCATTGAAGAGCATTTGAAGCTGACCCTCTTGCACATTTAAAAGGCTTATTTCCAGAGATCACAAGGGCTTTAATTACTACTCAAATGTGATCAAACAAGAGAAGATTCTATGATCTTATAGATATAGAATTTGGTTGTTGTAAACTTACTAATCAAAATTGTTTATCTTGTGAGTTTACTTAGTGCAATGTATATCCTAATATTGTCTTAGGATCATCATTGCAAATTGTATAAGTCTTGTAACTTCAATTAGTAGAAGCATAGGCTAGCTTAGTGATCTACTTCCTTAAAGGGACTTAGGAAGTTAATTAATCTTATTTGGAGATTAATACTTGTCCAAGTTGAAGACAAGTTGAGCTAGGTTGGAGTTGGTCTTTCAAAGGGATAGAAAGATTAGGTTCGTTATCTACCAAAGAAGTTGAAGACTTGTAAATCGGATCTCCACCGGGTTTGGAGAAAAGTGCTTAGTGAAGCAAGAAATTCCGATTAGTGTAATTGAGGAGTGGATTAAGGTGGATTAGTTAACATCCACCCGAACCACTATAAATCCTTGTGTCTATGTTCTTTATATTACTTTACTTATCATTTTGAACATATACACCACACACATCAAGTTTGAGTTGAATTGGTTGATCATAGTTAATCAAAGTTAGTGATCAATCGAAAAAGTGTTGAAAACGTATCAAGTAACTATCCTCCCCCTCCCTAGTTACTTACATATATACGTCGGTATTTTTTCTAGCTAATTTTTAAATGGTTTTGTGATTTTCGTTTACACTAGAACAAAGCTAGAGAAAAAGTCAAGTTTTGACCCACATTGACTGAATTTCTCGATTTTGACTTGACTTTTACCATTTGTTATGCATTTATCCCATAGGTTAGGAACATATTCACTAGGTTTATATCCAAACCATAAGCCATAAGTGTATAATTCACTCTCAAAAACTAGCTCGAAGGAGTAAGGAATACCTTGACTTATAATCCGTCAACCAATCTTACAATTGATCGATTTGGGATCGTAATACCTTTTTACGAACATGAGTTTCATGTATAACTTCTATGATCTATCTTCAATACTACTTAGCTTAAGATTTGTAGAATATGCTATGTTTAACGAAGTTCTATGTCCATGATGTCACTGAGAGTTTAACTGATATGAATAAATCATCTTTCAAGTAATTTAAAGTCATCCCAAGCGATCTGAGTTCATGTACAAAGTTAAAATCTTTCTGATATTGTTATCATTCATGCCAAACTTCCCCTTTGTAATTTAAGGAGTTTGCATAGTCCCTGTTCATGATTCTGTAAAAAAGGATTTTTCGCATTAATAACATTCAGTGCAATTTCAAAATCTTACCAAAAAAATAATAATTTATTCAATACTTAAATAATTTACATATATTGGGTTTAAAATAGATATTGAAGTTCAGATCAACAAAATGTGCTTTCCATAAACTTCACAAATTCATCAAAATCCATTCTACCATCATTGTTTTTATCAAACACTCTGATCATTTTCTTGCAGTCATCCATGGCTGCTTTCTCTTTCAATCCCAAAGCAGAAAGAACACTATGCAACTCTCTTGCATCAATAAACCCATCTTTATTCTCATCAAACACATCAAAAGCTTCTTTAACTTCGTCCAATTGCGGCTTTTGTTCTTCGAACATGTTAAAAAGATCATTAGAACTCAAACTTTTTGGCAAGCTTTCACCTTTATTGCAAAAGATTCCTAGATTGCTCATCACCATCTCCACTTCATATCCTCGCACGCTTTCGTTATAAAAAGAAGGCATTCTTTTTAAAATTATGGAATCTTGATTCTTTTTCTCATCACCTTGAACCTTGGAGTCATCCAAGAAAAATGAAAAGTTAGAGTACATGATCATGTTAGGAATTATATGGGAAAAGAAGTATTGAATGAATTCTACTATCATGAAAGACATTATTAGTAAATAAGATGTTACTATAGAATATAAATGTTAGTAATTTAGAGCCTGTTGAGTTTGAAAGGACGAAGAATTGAGAGTGTGGCTTTATATAGGAGATATATTATGTACAAGTGTCATCTATTATAAAATGTTGGAGAAGATAAAGATAATGCATGGAATATGGGTGGAAAATATGGTGGTTTTAAGTTGAAACTTCAAAGGAAATTTCTTTCTTGTTTCCTAAAGATTTTAAGATGACAGGGAAGGTGGGGACATCTTTGTGGTGTTTATAAGAAGCTAGAACTGAATCTGTATATTATTATTATTATTATTATATTATAAAGTTTGAAGTTTGATTTTATATTTTCTGGGTTACAAATACAATAGTTTGTGCAAGTATAAGAGCATTCAGTGTCCGACTTCTCTTCCACTGCCGACCAAATTGATTGGCAAAAATAATGCCCTGCCCCGCCCCGGCATACATTTCCAGTCTCCCTCCCATCGTCGGTTAACCGATGGGGGTTTCATTTTTTCTTTTATGTTTTTTTTTTTTAAATTATTCTATTTTTTTATTGGTCCACGTCATATTCGATCTTGAAATGGACATCAAACGACACCCCACTTTAATCAATTTCATGGTCCATTTACGACCTTGAAATGGACACCGAAAATAGACTACGGATACCTTGTGCTCTAATATGTAGTATTAATATTAATTTAGTGCCTCTAACATTGATTGATTAGTGATTGATTCTATATGTTTGATAATAATAATATCAAGAACCATAACTAAGCATCACTTTATTTTAGTTTTTAATTTTGGATACATGATATCCACACAAAATAAAGTCCAATAAAAAACATTCATGATGAAATCCTTGCCAACTCAAATATTGGTTTGGTTGCCTAATCAATAGTGGAAGGCAAAAGAAAACGACTCCTACTGGGTGTGTTCCTATGAAGTTTCCTATGCCTTTGTGTACTGTGTTTAGTCAATGCAGAATAAACTTTCTTGAGAATAACATATTACTAAGTTTTGGATTTGTGTGTTTCTATTGGAAACAAGTACACTGACTTTATTGTTAGGTAAGTTAAAGAATATACGTGTGTTGAAAATTAATAAGTGATGTGAATGTCAAATCAAGTCTAAAGTATATCATCTATATAGAGAATAGAGTATTGTGCACGCTGATGTTGGCTAAAAGTCATATTGCTAAAAATCACATTTCTATTCCTGATATTCACCAATTTATATTGAATAAATTAACTTTATCAAAGATTAAACATTTAATTACTTTATTTCATAGATAAAATGATTGCGAAGACGATACAAGAAGAATAAAAAAAATGAGCTTAAAACGAAGAGTCTAGAATGAAAACTATGAAAATGAGTTTACGATCCCGATGTCCAAGTTACGACTAAGCCACGACTCCACCATGGTTTGGAACGGCCCATAGGAACAACCCTGGAAAATGGCCCAAATCAAGATTTAAACTTGGTTACTTGGAACAGCCAAAGCCATTTTTGGGCCCAGGAACGACCCAAGTCAAGATCCAATCTTGGTGACCTGGAACGATCTCCAAGAACGGCCCAAGCCTACAACAGGCCCAGAAGCGGCCTCCTGGGACGACCCACCCCACATTTTTTTGCTTTAAATAGATAACTCCATCCAACGTTTTCAACACACATTCCTCACTCACAATCTTACTCTATCACTAGGCTTTTCTCTCTGAAATTATAATTATGTTATCGGTTAGGGATAACCACCTAGAGTTAGCACAAAAACGGAGTCTGTAAAAGATTGGAAGTGCGCCAAAAGTCATTATTTTTTGTAACTTTGAAACTCGTTTAATCTACGGTTATTACTATCACTTGTATACCTTTCATAATATCATCCATTATTATTGTGCAAGATATAGTTATGCCATGACTAGTGAGTAGTTATCTTTAAGTGTATGTTACGATGCAGTTAGTTACTTTTGCAACTCACGCTGGTCCACCCTTACTGGTGTGTATAAGGTGGGAGTCTTACAAGCACGTGGTTCTCACTGGTCGTTATTCAATGACGTGGTTGCAGACTGGAGGATTAGTTTTATATTTATATATAATTGAGACTCAAATTATATACTACATACTCGCTTGTTGTAACCACTAAGTAATAAGTATAACCTGGAATCGTTCTTTAAATGTCATTACGATGAGAAAAAGGCGATGTTTCTATTAAGTGAACCTTTAGGATAAAGGCACAAGTCGGTAAGGTTATGATATTTTGTTGCAGGGTTTTCTAATTTAAGCGATAAAGTAAATAAAACAGATAAATATAGAAACTTTTATTTAGAACACTGTTGCAAAACACCCCGTCTCGAGCCGTTGCGACGCCCGTTATGACAGTTTGGTGACTAGCCCGTCTCTTCTTGAAGAAAACCGTTTAATATGACAGTCAACGGTCAAAAATTCGGGTCAAAGGTGAAAAAAAATCATGTCAAAGCCTGTCAAAATTCTGAAAAGCCATAAAGTCGGTTAAATCGGTCAAATTTGTCATATTTTAGTTTGAATTTTCTATATTAAATTAACGATGATAGCAATTATGTGAAAAAATTAGTCAATTAAAGTTTTCGGCTTTAAAATAAGTACACATATATACATTTATATATATATATATATATATATATATATATATATATATATATATATATATATATATATATATATATATATATATATATATATATATATATATATATATATATAAGTCAACTTTCGTCAACGTCTGTCTCGACCCCGTCTCGAACGTCTCGACCTTTTTAGGACTCGAACGTCTCGACCCCGTCTCACGTCTTTTGCAACCTTGATTTAGAATGACTCGATCAAGTAATAAAAATAAGGACTTCTAGTAAGGTCAAGTGTTTTTCTTAAAGTAAACAATAATCCTCTATCAGGTTAGTCTAGATTCCATCACGATATGTCACTGAAAATTAGGTTATCGTGATTTTGATCGAAACAGAATATCATATCCCCAATGTCGCTTCTATATGGAACCAAACAGCCTTTTTTCGAAAAACGTAGGCTAATGCATAAGGTGATATACTGAATCACATATTCGGCTTATCTGAACTTTAAACAAGGACAATCTTGTGACGACCTGAAAATTTCCTACCAAATTTAAACTTAATTTGTATTTGATTTCGACACGATAAGCAAATTCTGTAATGTTGATGTAACAGACTGAAACCCGGGCTAGTTGTAAGTTGCCTACTTTGCCCTTAGCGTTTGTGCTTAGTCTTAAGTGCTTTTATTTTAATTATTTTATTAGTGTTTTATTATATTTTTGTTGTGACCAGTTTGTGACAAGGGTCCCAGAACAGGTTTGTTTATTTTAATTGGACCTCGTTTGGGTTACCTAATCTTGTGCGAAAGATATCAGATAACTGGTAAATAATCGTGTGTGATGGGATATTGTGTTTAACACAAATATATAAGCCTTGACCAGCTCATTTTTTATGTTTCCAGAAAATTCACTTCATCACTCCCGTATCTAACTTTCACCTCTTCAAAAACCCTAATCACTCAATCTCGATTTGGTTCTTAAATTGAGTTAAGAAACTGATTCCTTGTGTTGTTGTGAGTCTATCAAGGTAAGATTTGTCAAATTTCATGTCCAAATCAGTGTGTAAATTGAGTTTGAAGGTGAGTTTTGTTAAAAGTGATTTTTGGGTCAAAAGTACTTAAATTGATGTTGTTTGAGCATAAAAGTTGTGGGTTTATGTTTCTAAATGTTTAGTGTAAAAGATGTGTTCGGTTTTGGGGTCTTAAACGAGTCATAGGTCGAGATTTGGTGATTTTGGGTTGAAACCCGTCACTTTGCTGCTGTTGCAGCTGATGAACTACCTTCGGCCGATGGTCTTTGACCATCGACCGATGGTGAGGGACGATCGGTCGGTGGACATGAGCATCGACCGATGGTGTATGATTTCTGACCAACGGATGTAATTTTGACGATCGGCCGATTGGGGGAGACCATCGACCGATGGTGTGTTGACGATCGGCCGATGGATGGGACCATCGACCGATGGTCTTAGACAGTGAAAATTTTACTAAGTGTTGATTTATAGCCGTTATACTGTCCGTGTATTTTTTTAAGATTTTCAGGATGTAAATTTTGAAAGTGCATAAGTGTTAAGCATGAAAATTTTAACGGACACAAATTTTTACTAATTTGCTATAATTCGCTGTCAATGTGTCTAATCTTGATGGGAACACTATTCTAACTTGGTTTTTGCTGTTCTCAGGAGATAAGGACAAGGAGTAAGCTCAGAAATAATAACTGAGCAGTTGCTGGTAATTGGTGAGTGGGTCTATCTCCGGATAGAGTTTAAGTAGCATATAATGCTACTGTGGTTGACTCTTTTACCATGCATAGTGTAGGAATTTCCATGATAGAATATTATTGTTTGCCTGATGTTGTATGTGAATTATGTGTACACTGTGTGAATGGCACCAGCCGGGCCTAGGGAGACTGGGGACTCGAGACCGTGCCTAGGAGAGGTTAGAGTCCATATGAGGTCAACCGTGCCTAGGGGAGGTTGGGTCCATAGGCTACTAATTGTGGAGTATAGTGTGAACGATGCACCCCCTGCATCTGGATAACTACACTGTGAATTGAGTAGCAGGGACTATCGGTAGACTCAGGCCCGATCAGCTGGGAGTCGTGTGCTCGTACAAGCCGCCGATCCTCGTATTGTCTTATTGTATGCTAGCTGGTAGTTAGCAGGTGTTGTTGTTAGTAGATAGCTTGTGTGTGGCTTAAGCTATATCTGTTAGATAGATTCCATTCACTTAGCGGTGTGCTAATCCCCCACATATTCTCCCCTTGCAGGTTTAGGTACTGCTAGTCGGGATGGGTGCTGTTGCAGAAGACATGTTTGGCAACCCAACTCTGATGTGGACTTTTGTATAATTAATGTTTTGTAATAACGTAACACCGTTGTGTAAACTTAAACTTAATTTCACGGATTAATGTAATGACGTGTCTTGTGGTGTGTTTATTAATAAAGTCTTCCGCTGTGTGTTTAAAAAAAAAATGGCCGGTGTTACAGTTGAGTCTCAAAATTTTTGAACTGTTATCATATATTAAATTACCCTGTGACTATTTTCGACGATTCACGAACCTTTAATCACAAATAGAAATATATATATAAATAATTATACATGTAAATATATATATTATAAACTAATTATATTAATGAACTATTATGTAATTACGATATAAAACTTAAACTTGTTAATTAAAAATGTTTATTTAAATATAGAAAGTAGATTGAATATGCAAAATTTATCAATGTTAACAAAGTATTAATTGTTATACTCTGAGATTATTTATTACAGTATATATATAATTGATATATTTACCTACTTGATAATCAAATCAAAATTTTATATATATTAGTTGAAATATATATATATATATATATATATATATATATATATATATATATATATATATGTATATATATGTATATATGATTTCCATACATAATTATTATTATATGTATATTGTAATATATATATATATATATATATATATATATATATATATATATATATATATATATAAGATATGAATATTATGTGTTGAAATTTATAATATCTATTAGGAAATAATATAGTAATTAGATATATAACAACTATATACATAAAACATTATTAATGTATTCATATTTACATATATAATATATGATATAATAACAAGTTAAAAATATAATAGTAATGACAATTATATTATTACTACTTTCATTATTATTAAAATCATTATTAATGATATTAACAAATGTTAAATATTAAAATGCTAGTAAATTTAAGATTATGATTATCAAAACAAATACTTAAATATAAATATTAATATAAGAGAGATTAAAATTATTAATTAGTTGTAATTTAAATATTATTGGTTATTATGATTAATATTATTATTATTAATATCATATTATTATTATTTTATTATTATTAATATTATTATTATTAGTATTAATAGTATAAATATATATACACTTGTATTTTTCAAAAAATTTGAATTTCATACAAATATATATATAAACAGTTATACAAAATATATAAAACAAGTTATATATATATAGATAATTATATATACAGATATTTATATAAATACAATTATATGAACAAAAATTATATAAAATGGGAAATTACGTACGAAGGAGGGCCTGAATTTGTTTCACATAGCCATCATACTATAGATTACTTGTTTTTTTGTCCTCAAAATCGAATCAGATTACAGTATCAAAACAAAATCTGTTATCTATCAAAGTCTTCTTTTTAATTTTTAATTTTATTTTTGTACCTGGTGATTGAACCGGTCGACCTATTCTTTATAAAATAAGAGACCACTCTGTGATATTGATAAAAATTCGTTCACCTTCTACACCCTCAACACAAATTGTAACAGTCCGTAATCGATTAAACCTGTTAAAACAAACGTTTTTTTTTTAAAAAACGGGCAATACCCCTGTTCTTGTTTCCATTTTGCCAAACCTCAATTTTTTATTTAATTTCAAAATCGGTAAATGCAGTTCCGTTAGGAACTTAATACTAAATCTTTCTGCAAAAGTTGAAGTCCCAATTCCTTTTATTGCTAACGAAATTTTTGAGTCAAAGTTATGAATTCAAAAGTCAACAATCTTGTTCTTTGTAAAAATTCATGTTCGTTTTTATGATCCTGGTTAAAATGAGTGCCCAGAAAGTTTTCAATAACAATTTAGAACTTTTTTCGTGTTGGAAACGTGGTCTAAAACGTTGTAAATCTCACAATCAATGTTTGAGTTCATGGTTCGTTGTGTTCAACTCCACAGCGTATGTTTTATTTATTTATTTTATTATTCCTTTTATCTGTTTTAATCAAATTCAATCACCTCAATAAATGTTACTGATTAATTTTAAATCTAAAAACCAAATCGTTATTTTGATTTTATGATTATTGGGAGGATACTGGTCGAATTCAGTCTTGATTTAGGAATGAAAAAAGGAAACAGATAATAAACGGTTTATATATTTTCGGGTGCAAAATAATTCAGAAAAACAGAATGGGCAGAATGGTTTGAGTCTTGGGTCGGTGAACGAGAGGTCGAGGGTTCAATCCCGGTTCGGTGTAATTCTTTTTATAAAAGCCTTAGAAGGTAGTTCTTTATATAAAAAGTTTATTTATTATTAGCATTGTTATTATTATTAATGTTATCATTATTAGTATTGTTATTTATTATTGTCACTATTATAATTATTGTAAGTATATTATTATTAATATGTTATTACTAATAGAAACATTAACTATCAAATATTCTTATTATTATAAATATAGTTACAATTATAATAATTATTATTATTGTAAGTAAGTATTATCATTATTGTAGTATTATATTTATGTATGATGAACATTAAGATTTTTTTTTTATGATTATCATTATTATTATTATTAAATATTGTTATTTTGACAATTATTATAATTATTATCATAACTAAATTTGTTATTATTATTATTAGCATTTATATTAAGATTATCATTATTAGCACTAATATGATTGTAAGAATTATTATTTATATTAACCTGAGTATTATTATTATGTAATTATTAAAATTATATTCACAACAATCATTAACAGAAAAATTAATATTTTCATAGTTATTATCATTAATATCATTATTATTTTCAATAATAGAGTTATTAACATTATTACCCTTATTAGTAATATTAAGTATTATAATCATTTTTACCATTTTTAATATTATATTAGTATCATTATTACTATATTTTAACAAACAAACGATATATATATATATATATATATATATATATATATATATATATATATAACATAACAAAATTTATATTTCATATACAAAATGAATATATGAAAAATATATATATATATATATTTTTTATATAAAAATAATATAACTAATAAATTTATATATATTGTTCGATTACGAGTATATACATTAATGAATATACAAATAATATAGGTTCGTGAATCCGAGGCCAACCCTACACTTGTTCAATGCCGTCATATGTATTTTTACTACAAAATACAGTATTGTGAGTTCATTTGATTCTCTTTTACTCTTTACATTTTTGGGACTGAGAATACATGCGCTACTTTTACATCTGCTTTATTAAATGCTTTTGAAATACATTTTGAACTGCGAATACATGAAATGCTTTTATAAATGTTTGACGAGATAGATACAAGCAAAACATTCCTCGAATGAATTTTGTGGATGTGATAATTGCCACCATTGAATTATGTGGACGTGATAATTGCCACAATTGATATGAATATTTTTTCCCTGATTATTATTGCTTGGTAACCTAAGAATTAGGGAACATCACTAATTTTGAGAATTAGTGCACGCCTAATTGACGCGAATCCTAAAGGTAGCTACCGGGTTTAACACCCCCAACCAGAATGTTCACTAGACGGAAGGGCTATTGGGCGTGGTGTTTAGTACTTCGAAGTTTATATGATTATTATACAGACGAGATGTTCTGTTTTGGGGATATTATTATGCGCATTATATGTTAAGGTCGATTACCAAGCCAAGCTATGAAAGCAATGAAAAGTGAATGTTATGTATCGAGAGAATGATTTTATACACAGGTTATGTGTATGTTATTTTTGTGCACGAGATATGTGTACGGTTACTAAGATTTATGAAAGATGATTTCGTACAGGAGAAAGGTGTACTGTATTTAAAAGATATCGCATGTACATTACAGGTGGGTATAAGATTCGGGCTCATTTGTACCATGCAACATTTAAATCTTGTGGTCTGTCAAAAATGATGAATTTTATTGTTTTATGATAAACTTATGAACTCACCAACCTTTTGGTTGACACTTTAAAGCATGTTTATTCTCAGGTATGAAAGAAATCTTCCGCTGTGCATTTGCTCATTTTAGAGATATTACTTGGAGTCATTCATGACATATTTCAAAAGACGTTGCATTCGAGTCGTTGAGTTAATCAAGATTAATATTAAGTCAATTATAGTTGGATATATTATGAAATGGTATGAATGTCGTCAACTTTCGATGCAATGAAAGTTTGTCTTTTTAAAAACGAATCCAATGTTTGTAAAATGTATCATATAGAGGTCAAGTACCTCGCAATGAAATCAACTATTGTGAATCGTTTATAATGTATATGAACGGGGCATTTCAAATCTTCTAAATGAAAAGTGCTAATCCTCAAGAATAACTTAATCAGTATTAATGGCTTGTGGTTTCCGATCTTAAACCTAATTGACGGAAATCAAGGAGTCTTTCAACCAAAGTGGTTGGGGTTCAAGGCTAGTCATGGACATATTGATATATTAATAAGTGTTGGATATAATAAAAATAAATAAATGAATACACAAATAAAATTCATTTTTTTAGTAAATAAAATACGCAATAAAATAAAATAAATCAAAATAGATATAATGATGTGGTAGAATTATAATTAATACAAATTCAAGCCATATGTTTTGAGTAAATCTTATGATATACATGACGATGGCGCAAACCAACCAATTACAAAAACATTAACACTCTCTTAAAATTACAAGAAAGTAGGATTTATTACACATAGATAACTGAAACCTGCAAAACACTGCAACACTAAATCTCGAAACAAATCACCTTAAGATCACTATCAAATTCAAAATTCTTCATCCAAAACCAAATTTTTTTACTCGAATCCAACTAGTGAAAAATAAGAAACCAAACACTCGAGCCACAAGACCCTTGAGGCACACCTTATGGTGGTCCAACCACCTAAAACGTCACAAACAAATCGCCGAATCTAGTGTTCAAGCATCAAAAGGAGTTGTTAAGAGAACTTTATTTCAGTATCATTTAATCCAAGTAAGCGGTTATAAAACACATTGTTACGACTATTTAGTAAACCTTTGGAGTTTTTCTAATGTTAGCCCTTAGGGCTATCCTTAAGGGACTAACTTCCAACAACATATTATAACTACCAACAAAATATTGATAACTGCCTGTATGAATTCAATTATTTACGGTAACATTTAACGATAAGTTTTGCCATAAAAACTGACAATCACCAAACCACGTTCACATTATGAAAAGTCAAATGTATCTTATTTTTCAATCCTTTTTAAAAGCAATCAAATTAATCCAGATGGTGAAAAGTATAAATCCAAACAATTTTTCCAATCCTTTATTGAGTTTACATGGACATAAAAAAATCCATATGATAATATTTACTCCAATTTACCTCTTTAAAATGAATCAAGTTGGTCTTGATTTTAAGCTTTCTGTATCTTAAAATGGCATTTAATCTAGACAAATTTTCTTCTTTTTGCTGTTGTCTAATACAAGTAGACAAAGGAGGAATATTATTAAAATCAGTTGAACTTATGGCAGTTACCAAATAAACGTGTGATTTATTAAGATTTAATTTTTTCTAATTTAATTAATGATAGTTGGAAGTTATCCTTAAGGACAACCGGGCTAACATTAGAAAAACTCTTTTGTAAAAGCTTCAAAAACATTCCCCAATTTTCTTTTCATGTTTGGTATATCTTACGAAACCTTGAAGGCTATCTTTGTAACTACAACAAACTATAGGGTCTAAATTGCCATTTCCTAATTTCTTATTACAATCTTCACAACGTACGGTCTTTGGCAAGTCCTGCAGCTGTGATCAAAATTAAAATCTCAAAACCCTAAATTCCCAAATCGCAACCACTTTATACTGATCGAATTATAGCTTGCAGTTTCTAATTTACGTTTAATTCGATTTCCTATTTCTTATGAACTTTATTCTACGTTAAGTTATTGTTGAACTGATGTTGAAATTTAGCTATGTCCACCATAATGAAGCCATCGCATTTTACTCCACTGCCACACGACACCATCAAATTCATCGGATACTTAGCCGGAACTAAGAATCTTAACATGGGAAAACAAATTCACGCTCATTTGATCGTATCCAATCAGTCCTCTGAACACAATATACTCGAAACTAACTCTCTGATCAATCTTTACTCTAAATGTGCAAACTTGAATTACGCCCACCAACTGTTCGATAAAATGCCCCACAGAAATGTAGTTTCTTGGAGTGCTTTAATGACTGGGTTTTCAAATAGTGGGTTAGATTATAAAGTTCTTACATTGTTCAAATCTATGGTTTCGAAGAATGATGACATGTGCCATCCTAATGAGTATATATTTTCAACTGTTCTTCAGTCTTGTGTTAATGTTTGGGATATATTATTAGGCAGACAGTGTCATGTGTATGTGTTGAAATCTGGATTAGTGTTTCACCAGTATGTGAAAAATGCGCTTGTTCGCTTGTATTCCACGTTAACGGACGTTGTAGAAGCTATGGAGGTTTTGGTTTCGGTCCCTGGATCGGATACTTGTACTTATAACCTGATTTTAAAGGGATTTGTTGAAAATGGTTACTTGAATGAAGCATTACATATCATATCAAGAATGCGTGCTGAAAATGTGACGTGGAACAAAGATACTTATATTAGTAGTTTCGGGCTTTGTGCTCGTCTTAAAGATTTGAACATGGGGCATCAAATTCATAGCCAGTTTGTAAAGAATGATGTTGAGTTTGATGTGTTTGTATGTAGTGCAATTATTGACATGTATGGCAAATGCAAAGAGATTTCAAGTGCTCGAAAGGTATTCGACAGTTCACAAGATAAAAATGTAGTATCTTGGACTGCAATGTTGGATGCTTACTCGCAACATGGTTCATATGAGGAGTCATTGAAGTTATTTATAAATATGCAACGTGCAAAAGTTGTTCCAAATGAGTCTACTTTATCTGTATTACTTAAATCAAGTTGCGGTTTATCATCAATGGGATACGGATACTCATTGCATTCACTTGCAAAGAAAATGGGGTTCAATGGTTTTAAGAATATCGGTAATGTTTTGATTAATATGTACGCGAAAAACGGTAATATTGAAGATGCTGAAAAGATATTTGTAAATATGGTTGAGCGAGATATTGTAACATGGAATACAATGATACGTGGATACTCGTATCATGGTCTTGGTAAAAAGTCGCTTGATTTATTTCAAGAAATGTTGAAAACAAATGAAAATCCTAATCATGTGACTTTTGTTGGTGTCCTTAAAGCTTGTGGACATTTAGGTGATGTTGAATTAGGGTTTTACTTTTTGCACGAGTTAATGAATCAAAAGGGTGTAAAACCTAGTTTGGAGCATTATACATGCATTATTGGACTTTTAAGTAAAGCTGGTCGATTAAATGAAGCTAAAAACTTTATGCTTTCTAGATCGATCAATTGGGACGCGATTGCTTGGCGTACATTGCTAAATGCTTGTAATGTTCATAGGAATTATACTCTTGGTATCGAAATAGGGAAAATAATTTTGGATTTGTACCCTAAAGATGTGGGATCATATACTCTTTTGTCTAATATGCTTGCTAAGGCTAATAAATGGGGCGGAGTTACTAAAATCCGTGAATTAATGAGAAAAAACAAGATTAAGAAAGAGCCGGGATTGAGCTGGCTGGAAATCAAGAATGAAACACATGTGTTTGTTTCGGATGACAATGAACATCCGAATTTTGTAATGATTCTTGAAAAGTTGAAGGAGTTGTACATTAAGATTAAAGAATATGGTTATGTGGTTGATACTACTAACGTGTTACATGATGTTGAGGATGAACAAAAGGAAGATTATGTTGGTTATCATAGTGAGAAGCTTGCAGTAGCTTATGCACTATTGAGAACACATGAAAGGGCAACAATTCGTATCATAAAAAACTTGAGGATTTGTGATGATTGTCATTCTTTTATGAAGTTAATCTCGAAAGTTACGAATAGGGTAATAGTTGTAAGAGATGCTAATCGTTTCCATTGTTTTCAAGATGGATGTTGTTCATGTGTGGATTATTGGTGACTAAATTGGTCATCAAGGATTTTTATGGTGCTTGATATGGGCTGCATAGTGGTTTGATTAGGCATTGTTTATCCATGTCAAAGGTGTAAAAACTTGTTTAAATCTTCTGTAATTACTATTGAATGGGTTGATTTAGGCTGTGTTTTATCATAAAGGCATCAACTAAATGCATGTTTTACATGGGTTGAAAGCAAGATTATTTATTATGTATAATTGCGTATAACTTCCTAAATCGTGCTATTCAGATAGCAAGATTATTGTTGTAATTATTGTCTTAATCATAGTAACACATTATATATTCATTATAAAGCTGACAAAATTTGGTCAAAGTGTTAGTGGGTCAACCTGACCTATTTTAGCCCTCCTAAGAATGGCTTGTTTCAATCCAAACCTGTTTTGACCAGTTACACAAGCAACTAGACCTGCCCATGCTGTCACATCTTTGTTTCGTTATATGCTGAAAAATCTATCAGTTAAAGCTCTTTATAATTTCAATTAAGATTGGTGAGTAAATAATGAAATGTGTGAAATAGGAGCAGGAACCGACTCAGAAATTACTCCACAAGAATCCTCTTGCAGGTAAAAGTTTTCCAACTGTACGTTTTATGAACGTAAGTTTCAGTTAACGAGTCTATATCATTACGTTTTATGAACGTAAGTTTCAGTTACCGAAAGTTTTACTATTTACATTATACCGTGTTTATCTCATTCAAAATTAACCAAAACAATCTGCATCTGTGTTTGAAGTTAATTTTTTCTGATTTAGTTGATATGTTTCAAAAGTAACTAGATTCTAATCTGCTTTTGATTGTTAAACATTGTGTTTAGTATACCTTACTTTGTATAAGTTACCTTGAGGAGAGGGATGACTTTCTTTGTCCTTAGGTGAAGAAACCGCTCTCTATTCTAGGGTAGAGGAATGATTGTCTGCATCTCACCTCCCCATGTCTCACATTATTAGGATTTTGTATTTTTTGTTGCTGTTATGTAAGTTACATGCGACATGCGATTTAGACTGCACTCTTTAGGATATTATATAGTTATTTATTTTTTATTTCAGGTTTTGTTGTTGTTGTTGTTGACCATGAAGATACATTTCCCTTGACAATACCAAAAGTTTTGAACTTGGAACCTACCCTGCTCTATTTAGTTTATGTAAATGGGTCAAACGGGTATCAGGTTGATATTTGGTTGGCGGGTTGGTGGTTTTATAGAAAAAAGAAAGTTCAAAATTAATTTGGGTTAGTGGGTTGACCCTTTAAGGGTGACAATAGAGATATGATCTTTATCAGTTCGTAAGAATTCATCTTGTGTTTAACAGATATGGCTATTTCTTACAGTCAGCACATTTTCCTTTTAACACACATCTCATGTTTCTAAGTATGATATTTTGTAGGGAGGAACTAGAAGCATTGCATATGGATCCTATGGCAGACATTCTTCAGGTGGTAGTTGTAATTTACTAATTTTGGTTGAGTGAATGGTTAGGAAATATACTTATCTACTATATTTACACATATCAGTGATTGTTTAATATAAGTTTCTGCTGTTTGAGTTCCAAACAACCTATCCTTGCCCAATATCACTATTTATAGCAGCCTTGAGGGTTAATATTCTGGCCGTTTCTACTTAAATTATTTGCTGATTCTTTTTCATATGTTTGTAATCGTTTTCTGTAGCTTCTCTGGCATCCGAAAATCTATTTGACAAGAGTCTAGAAGTGACTAATGTGCGGGCTGGCTAAACAGGTCAAAACGGGTATGACCCGGTCAATCTTGAGACCTTTTTTGTTCATAAAACCTTTAAAAACAAATATTTAGGATCGTATATGATTACATTAATCATATTATTATTAAAATCGGTCAAAAATCGGCCAACCCTCGGTGAATGGGGATATCGGGAGTATTTGGTCATTATAAATCGGGGATTAATCGGGATTTATTGGTCAACGTGAAGATTAATCGGTCAAATCTGTCAAAGTCAAACTTAGTCAGCATCCGATTAATCTCAGATTTTCTGATTACTCCCTTCAAGATAATATGTTACTCCCCGATTAGCGTTATTTGTAACTTCGCAACTATTTGGATGTATATATAATTGGTTTTAAATAGTCAACACTAACTTATAATGTCATTTACTAAAGTCTAAAATACACTTTACAAATATGGTTTTAACTTTGAAGCAACTCTATGATGAAATAACGGTTTTTCTCTTTTTAAGTACCAAACTTTAAATGAAATGAAAATTTGGTCAAAGTTTTATTGGGTCAACCTGACCCATTTCATCCCTCCTAAGAATGCCAGCCCTTACCAAGAATGGCTTGTTTAAATCCAAACCTGTTTTGACCAGTTACACAAGAAACTAGACCTGCCCATGATGTCACATCTTTATTTTGTGGATGCTCTTTTAAAAGTATACATAGAATCTAAATCTTTTTTTTTTTTTTTTTTTTTTTTTTTTTTCAAAATTTTCAGACCCTGTGAGTTTTTTGAAGGGCTTGAAGATTTGTTCAGAGTAAAGGTTTGCGTCAAGCCCATAATGAAAGGACTGTCAGTTGTTTCGTTATATGTTAAAATGTTCTAACTGTATGTTTCATGAACGTAAGTTTTAGTAAACGAGTCTATAATTATTATTTCTTAAATTAAGATTCTGCTTTGTGTAAACGAAGTTCAGTGTCCATGATATCACTGAAAGTTTAACTGATAATATTATACTGTATTTGTGTCATTTTAAATTAACCGAAACAATTTGTATATGTTGGAAGTTAACTTTTTTCTGATTTAATTGATACGTTTCAAAAGAAACTAGATAGATGCTAGTTGCTTTTGATTTTTATCATTTGTGTTTATTATACCTTAGGTGAAGAAACGACTCTATGGTAATAGGTCAAAACGGGTATGGTTCAGTCAATCTTGAGACCCTTTTGTCCAAAAAGCATTTTTTTAATAAATAATTTGGGTCAAAATTCGGTCAACGCTCGGTCAACGGTGATTAATAGGGATAAATTGGTCATCATAAATCGGGGATTAATCGGATTGATCGGTCAAATCAGTCAAATTCAAACTTAGTCAAATTTAGTGAACATCCGATTAATCCCCAGTTTTCCGATTACTCCGTTCAAAATCCTGACCGGTTACTCCCCGATAGCGTTTTTTGCATCCTTGCAACTATTTGGATGTATATAAACATACAACCATCAACTCATTGTACCGTTTGACCCGTTTTCTCTATCAACTTATGTTTAAGATCTGTTAGAAAGACCATAACTTGAGTTAAATAATCATAGCCCCCGCTATATTTAACCTATAGAACTAATATTTAGGCCTCAATGTGTTGATACTTCTATAAGTCTTCTGTAGGTTTTCATGTTTGGGTCCTTACTTGACCACCCTAGTTAATTACCTCGTATAATATAGCATTTTGCTAACGATAGTCCTAAGCTGTCATTAAAAATTTTATTTTTGCAAATAGTTGTGATACATTGAGTTCGTTAAGGGTAGTTATTTTCATGTAGTGATTCGTTATTTGCAAAACGTTAGGGTTGTTATTAGAAAAGTTCTTTCTTTTAGCTTTTAGAATGTAGAGTGGAGGCGTTTCATTCAAAACTTTATTCAAAATGTATCGATAGTAAGGTTTAAATATGTGTCCTCAGCTCTTATAAGAACCTCATGACATAAACCACCATTGTTATCTTGTTTGGTGTGTTTACAGCCCGGTATTAAAAAATTGTTTTAAACCCAACCTGTTATGATGTGGTTGTTACTTTTCTGTAAACAAAACATATTAGACAAAGAAATAATAGGTTCTCCGTGTTCAATCCGTGTGTTAAAGTTAACAACTCTTTTATCTCCCACTAAATATGTAAAAACCCAACCAACCTTCCAAAACTAGCCAATTCTATGCAACTCCAATTTCGGAAAGAATCATATCCCTACACATAAAAAATAAAAAAAACATAAAAAATAGTAAGTGAGGGCAGGTTAATCAACCTACTTGCCTAACCTTTTATCATGCATACATAAAAATTTCAAACTTGCATTGCATGTTTATATATATAACTCATCATTCCATGCATAATTTCATCATCCATCATACATTCAGGCTTTTGATCAATTATCAATAACCTCTTAAAAGCCTTGTTCACATTTTGATTAAACACCAATTTAAGATGAAAGCTGGTCCATTACAGCTTGGTGTTGCTCCAGCAAATAGAGCCATTGGCATACTTGACTTTTTCCTTAGGCTCATCGCTATCGTTGGAACCTTAGCTAGTGCGATTGCGATGGCTACAACTAACCAAACACTTCCGTTCTTCTCTCAGTTTGTTCGGTTCAAAGCCAAGTTCAATGATCTCCCTTCCTTCACGTAAGTTGTGTTTTTTCTTAATTTGCGTTACTCGTGTTTGAATGCAGTTTATGTTAGGATCAGTAATCACACAAAGAAGCTAAGACATTTGTTGATGTAGTATAATGATTTGTCTACATCATAATGATCACTATTAGAGTTCATGTTATATTTGTAATAATCTCTCTGTCCCATGCCAGTTTGAGATAATAGTTCACAAGAAACTTACACTTGTTTTCTCTAAAGTGATGTAAAACGAGTTGTTACAAATACTCCTACTTAAACTCAGGCTCAAACATAATCACTAAAGGAGATGCACAAATTGGGTGCCCGTCACCTCAAGAGGCATGACTCTAATACCATATAATACGTCCCCATATAGTCCCCGTATACTTTCAGTATAACAATAGAATAACCGAATATATTAATGTTTCAACTAAATATCATGGAGAAGATATTCATTATAACAACTTTAAGCTTATATAATTAAAAGACTTGCAATTCATTTCTCAAATTCCAACGTGAGACGGGTGATTACAATATTGGCCTATATGTTCACCGATGAATATTTCACCCGATACCATTATTACATACTCCCTCCGACCAAAATGTATTGTCATATTTTGACTTTATAAGTCCTTTCTTTCCAACTATAACCTTAACTTATTTTTTATGCATTATATAATGCTTGATGAACGTTATACCGTTAAAAATATATTCAAAAACAAATCCATTTATAAAAATTTCATCGAATAATATATAATATAAACACAAACATTTAAAGTCAAAGTCAGAAAAAAAAGATTTCAAAAGTCAAAACATGACAATAGATTTGGGACAGAAGAATAATATTTATAAAATGATATTTCACTTTCGTACATATGAATTATAATAGGTACAAGTTTTTGCTTCCCTAATTCCCTCAAAAATCATGATTCCCAGTATTTAGCTGCCCCATTATCAATACTTATAACTAATAAGTAGATGAAATGATAGTTATTTGTACTAACTATTTGGTTACAAAAAAAAAAAAAAAAAAAAAAAACAGGTTTTTCGTGGTAGCTAGTTCCATAGTGAGTGCATACCTCATTCTTTCTCTAGCTTTTTCGATATTACACATCGTGAAGTCTCACGCACTGAACTGTAGGGTCCTCTTGCTTTTCCTTGACACGGTGAGTCTTGAAAAAGTTAGATTTTTTTTTTTATCAATAATTTAAAGTCACATACCCTGTTTACTAATTTTGTATGTGGGCTTATTAATGGCTGGTTCAGCAGCAGCTATCGCTATTGTACAGTTGGCACACAATGGCAACAATAAGGTCAATTGGTTTTCCATTTGTCAACAATACAACGATTTCTGCAAACGAGTCTCCGGGTCTTTGATTGGGTCGTATATTGGAGTCGCTATCTTGATCATCTTGATCTTGCTTTCTGGCGTGGCTGTTTATAGACGATGATTTATTTTATTTTGCTCACTGTTTTCAATCTTGATTGTTTTTTTCAAAGTCGCATCTTCTTTTTTCTTCTTCTTGTGAATTTGGTTTCTTGGTTAGAATTCCTCAGAGCAGTTGATTACAGGTTGTTTAATTTGCTACTGTTCCGATTCTTGAAATGCAATATATATATATATATATATATATATATATATATATATATATATATATATATATATATATATAGGGTCATCATCAAGAGGGAAGTGATTTTTAGAGGGAAGGGGGAAGTTTAGCAATTTAGTGGATCTGCCGGTAACAACCTAAAAAACACGGAGGGGCAGTTTGGTCAATTTGCAAATCAGATGAAAAAAGCGATGAATAAAAATATTAACGAAAATAAAATAAAATGAATAAAAATAAAAACAATACTGATATTTTCATTCGTAATTCTAGGGTTTACTCGATTCATCGTTCAATTTTCTAGGTTTCAATCGATCAAATTCTTTCATTCAATCACTCGCTTTCACACAGGAATCTTCGATTGAATAATCATCTATATAATAAATAGCTGAAGAAACTGAAATTGAAGAAAGATCGCAATTCAATGACAGAAGAATCATCAAAAAGGGGGAAAAATTACGTAATAAAGGAAAATCGAAAGAAACTGAAGGTTCAGGTAATAACGTATTACGATTTATGAATTATAAAGAATTGTATGTTGCATTCTACAATTTTTTGTACGAATCTAGTATTTAATAAAAATATGCATTGTATTTTTATGAATCTGAATGAATTAACATACAGATTCGTTGTAATGAATATTCAGGAGATAATATTCAGTATAAAATATGATACACTTAGAATTATGTACATCCAGAGCATATTCATGAGATAAAGATATTTGTGTTAATGAAGCTCAGGAGTCAGATCATGTGTGTTCAGAGAATTTTTAAAAACATTACTTATATTGAATGTTTCATAATAAAAGAGATTTTGATAATATGGTTTACCTCTAGTATATCAAAGAGTAATAAATGTAATGAATATGCTCTGGATGTAGATAATTCAAAGTGTATCACAGTTTTATATTGCATCATGTTTATATTACATGTCCTGAGTATAATGATATTATGATTAAGCATGAGTAAAAAAGAGTATATGAAAGAATATTAAATTGTGCATTGTATTTGTATGAATCTGAATGAATTATCATACAGATTCGTTGTAATGAATATTCAAGAGATAAAGATATTTGTGTTAATGAAGCTTAAGAGTCAGATCATGTGTCTTCAGTGAATTTTTAAAAACATTACTTGTGTTGAATGTTTCATAATAAAAAGAGATTTTGATAATATAGTTTACCTCTAGTATATCAAAGAGTAATAAATGTAATGAATATGCTCCGGATGTAGATAATTCAAAGTGTATCACAGTTTTATATTGCATCATGTTTATATTACATGTCCTGAGTATAATGATATTATGATTAAGCATGAGTAAAAAAGAGTATATGAAAGAATATTAAATTGTGCATTGT
The DNA here is from genome assembly GCF_046630445.1 of Rutidosis leptorrhynchoides. NCBI lineage: Eukaryota > Viridiplantae > Streptophyta > Magnoliopsida > Asterales > Asteraceae > Rutidosis > Rutidosis leptorrhynchoides. Next base: position 105,630,708 of record NC_092337.1, read on the forward strand.
ATTTGTATGAATCTGAATGAATTATCATACAGATTCGTTGTAATGAATATTCAAGAGATAAAGATATTTGTGTTAACGAAGCTTAAGAGTCAGATCATGTGTCTTCAGTGAATTTTTAAAAACATTACTTGTGTTGAATGTTTCATAAGAAAAGAGATTTTGATAATATGGTTTACCTCTAGTATATTAAAGAATAATAAATGTAATGAATATGCTCTGGATGTAGATAATTCAAAGTGTATCACAGTTTTATATTGCATCATGTTTATATTACATGTCCTAAGGATAATGATATTATGATTAAGCATGAGTAAAAAAGAGTATATGAAAGAATATTAAATTGTGCATTGTATTTGTATGAATCTGAATGAATTATCATACAGATTCGTTGTAATATTTGTGTTAATGAAGCTTAAGAGTCAGATCATGTGTCTTCAGTGAATTTTTAAAAACATTACTTGTGTTGAATGTTTCATAATAAAAGAGATTTTGATAATATGGTTTACCTCTAGTATATCAAAGAGTAATAAATGTAATTAATATGCTCTGGATGTAGATAATTCAAAGGGTATCACAGTTTTATATTGCATCATGTTTATATTACATGTCCTGAGTATAATGATATTATGATTAAGCATGAGTAAAAAAGAGTATATGCAAGAATATTAAATTGTGCATTGTATTTGTATGAATCTGAATGAATTATCATACAGATTCGTTGTAATGAATATTTAAGAGATAAAGATATTTGTGTTAATGAAGCTTAAGAGTCAGATCATGTGTCTTCAGTGAATTTTTAAAAACATTACTTGTGTTGAATGTTTCATAATAAAAGAGATTTTGATAATATGGTTTGCCTCTAGTATATCAAAGAGTAATAAATGTAATGAATATGCTCTGGATGTAGATAATTCAAAGTGTATCACAGTTTTATATTGCATCATGTTTATATTACATGTCCTGAGGATAATGATATTATGATTAAGCATGAGTAAAAAAGAGTATATGAAAGAATATTAAATTGTGCATTGTATTTGTATGAATCTGAATGAATTATCATATAGATTCGTTGTAATGAATATTCAAGAGATAAAGATATTTGTGTTAATGAAGCTTAAGAGTCAGATCATGTGTCTTCAGTGAATTTTTAAAAACATTACTTGTGTTGAATGTTTCATAATAAAAGTGATTTTGATACTATGGTTTACCTCTAGTATATCAAAGAGTAATAAATGTAATGAATATGCTCTGGATGTAGATAATTCAAAGTGTATCACAGTTTTATATTGCATCATGTTTATATTACATGTCCTGAGTATAATGATATTATGATTAAGCATGAGTAAAAAAGAGTATATGAAAGAATATTAAAGGGTTAAAGCTAAAAATAGGCTACAAACTTACACAAATGTACCGATGTCGCCCACAAACTCATATTCGTCCTACTGTCGCCTACAAACTTTCAAAAAGTGTATCAATGTAAACAAAAACTTTCAAAAAGTGTACCAATGTAAACAAAAATGACTTGCTACCGGCTAAACTGGTCAAAATTAACACGTGTCGTTCGTAGATTGGATCTTAATTCTTAAAAAAAAAAAAATTATCAGGTCAAAATTAGTATGTAACAGGTCAAAATGCCAAAATGTTGATATTAGCACATTTTTTCAAAGTTTGTAGGCGACAGTAGGACGTAAATGAGTTTGTGGGCGAAATCAGTAAATTTGTGTAAGTTTGTAACCTATTTTTGGCTTTAACCCAATATTAAATTGTGCATTGTATTTGTATGAATCTGAATGAATTATCATACAGATTCGTTGTAATGAATATTCAAGAGATAAAGATATTTGTGTTAACGAAGCTTAAGAGTCAGATCATGTGTCTTCAGTGAATTTTTAAAAACATTACTTGTGTTGAATGTTTCATAAGAAAAGAGATTTTGATAATATGGTTTACCTCTAGTATATTAAAGAATAATAAATGTAATGAATATGCTCTGGATGTAGATAATTCAAAGTGTATCACAGTTTTATATTGCATCATGTTTATATTACATGTCCTAAGGATAATGATATTATGATTAAGCATGAGTAAAAAAGAGTATATGAAAGAATATTAAATTGTGCATTGTATTTGTATGAATCTGAATGAATTATCATACAGATTCGTTGTAATATTTGTGTTAATGAAGCTTAAGAGTCAGATCATGTGTCTTCAGTGAATTTTTAAAAACATTACTTGTGTTGAATGTTTCATAATAAAAGAGATTTTGATAATATGGTTTACCTCTAGTATATCAAAGAGTAATAAATGTAATGAATATGCTCTGGATGTAGATAATTCAAAGGGTATCACGGTTTTATATTGCATCATGTTTATATTACATGTCCTGAGTATAATGATATTATGATTAAGCATGAGTAAAAAAGAGTATATGCAAGAATATTAAATTGTGCATTGTATTTGTATGAATCTGAATGAATTATCATACAGATTCGTTGTAATGAATATTTAAGAGATAAAGATATTTGTGTTAATGAAGCTTAAGAGTCAGATCATGTGTCTTCAGTGAATTTTTAAAAACATTACTTGTGTTGAATGTTTCATAATAAAAGAGATTTTGATAATATGGTTTGCCTCTAGTATATCAAAGAGTAATAAATGTAATGAATATGCTCTGGATGTAGATAATTCAAAGTGTATCACAGTTTTATATTGCATCATGTTTATATTACATGTCCTGAGGATAATGATATTATGATTAAGCATGAGTAAAAAAGAGTATATGAAAGAATATTAAATTGTGCATTGTATTTGTATGAATCTGAATGAATTATCATACAGATTCGTTGTAATGAATATTCAAGAGATAAAGATATTTGTGTTAATGAAGCTTAAGAGTCAGATCATGTGTCTTCAGTGAATTTTTAAAAACATTACTTGTGTTGAATGTTTCATAATAAAAGTGATTTTGATACTATGGTTTACCTCTAGTATATCAAAGAGTAATAAATGTAATGAATATGCTCTGGATGTAGATAATTCAAAGTGTATCACAGTTTTATATTGCATCATGTTTATATTACATGTCCTGAGTATAATGATATTATGATTAAGCATGAGTAAAAAAGAGTATATGAAAGAATATTAAAGGGTTAAAGCTAAAAATAGGCTACAAACTTACACAAATGTACCGATGTCGCCCACAAACTCATATTCATCCTACTGTCGCCTACAAACTTTCAAAAAGTGTATCAATGTAAACAAAAACTTTCAAAAAGTGTACCAATGTAAACAAAAATGACTTGCTACCGGCTAAACTGGTCAAAATTAACACGTGTCGTTCGTAGATTGGATCTTAATTCTTAAAAAAAAAAAATTATCAGGTCAAAATTAGTATGTAACAGGTCAAAACGCCAAAATGTTGATATTAGCACATTTTTTCAAAGTTTGTAGGCGACAGTAGGACGTAAATGAGTTTGTGGGCGACATCAGTAAATTTGTGTAAGTTTGTAACCTATTTTTGGCTTTAACCCAATATTAAATTGTGCATTGTATTTGTATGAATCTGAATGAATTATCATACAGATTCGTTGTAATGAATATTCAAGAGATAAAGATATTTGTGTTAATGAAGCTTAAGAGTCAGATCATGTGTCTTCGGTGAATTTTTAAAAACATTACTTGTGTTGAATGTTTCATAATAAAAGAGATTTTGTTAATATGGTTTACCTCTAGTATATCAAAGAGTAATAAATGTAATGAATATGCCTTGGATGTAGATAATTCAAAGTGTATCACAGTTTTATATTGCATCATATTTATATTACATGTCCTGAGTATAATGATATTATGATTAAGCATGAGTAAAAAAGAGTATATGAAAGAATATTAAATTGTGCATTGTATTTGTATGAATCTGAATGAATTATCATACAGATTCGTTGTAATGAATATTCAAGAGATAAACATATTTGTGTTAATGAAGCTTAAGAGTCAGATCATGTGTCTTCAGTGAATTTTTAAAAACATTACTTGTGTTGAATGTTTCATAATAAAAGAGATTTTGATAATATGGTTTACCTCTAGTATATCAAAGAGTAATAAATGTAATGAATATGCTCTGGATGTAGATAATTCAAAGTGTATCACAGTTTTATATTGCATCATGTTTATATTACATGTCCTGAGTATAATGATATTATGATTAAGCATGAGTAAAAAAGAGTATATGAAAGAATATTAAATTGTGCATTGTATTTGTATGAATCTAAATGAATTATCATACAGATTCGTTGTAATGAATATTCAAGAGATAAAGATATTTGTGTTAATGAAGCTTACGAGTCAGATCATGTGTCTTCAGTGAATTTTTATAAACATTACTTGTGTTGAATGTTTCATAATAAAAAAGATTTTGATAATATGGTTTACCTCTAGTATATCAAAGATTAATAAATGTAATGAATATGCTCTGGATGTAGATAATTCAAAGTGTATCACAGTTTTTTATTGCATAATGTTTATATTACATGTCCTGAGTATAATGATATTATGATTAAGCATGAGTAAAAAAGAGTATATGAAAGAATGTTAAATTGTGCATTGTATTTGTATAACTCTGAATAAATTATCATACAGATTTGTTGTAATGAATATTCAAGAGATAAAGATATTTGTTTTAATAAAGCTTAAGAGTCATATCATGTGTGTTCAGTAAATTTTTAAAAACATTACTTGTGTTGAATGTTTCATAATAAAAGAGATTTTAATAATACGGTTTACCTCTAGTATATCAAAGAGTAATAAATGTAATGAATATGCTCTGGATGTACATAATTCAAAGTGTATCATATTTTTATACTGAATATTATTGAAATTGTTACAGGTGAAAAAAAAGAACAAGGGAAACGGAAAGAAGTGCAAATACAAATATCCAAAAAGAAACGGAAACTAGTTGATTTGGAAATTATAGATCCAAAGTATTTAGAGAATGTTTTTGTACAATTGTTAAAGAAATATAATGTCATTCCAAAAGGTAAAGAAAACAATTTGGGTGAAGGTAGTAGTAAAAAAGTGCAATCTGATGATGATTTTGTTCAACGGAAAGAAGTCTGCAAGACGAAAAGCACAAAAGAAACGTGTAACTCTATTTGTTGTCAATTTAAGCTAATATTTAACTATAAAAAGTGAGAATATTATATGTGATGCATGTTAATAATGTTCATTGACAAATCAATTTATTATATGCTTTTTAATTTTTTTATTCATAATATTTTTTTATAAAATGTTACATGTATTGAATGTATGTATATGCTGATTACATATGTAATATATGCAGCTATACGACAAGTTGTAGATATAATGAAATCAAGATCATCTCCGAGATGTTTGTACAACGCCATTCAATCTATATCAATTCAGCAAAGAGACAAAATCAAGGAGATAGGTTTTGGATCAATCTTAGAAATCAAATTCTATGAAAATAATTTGAAGCTTGCATATTATTTAGCTGATAAAGTCAATGAAACTACATCAACTTTAATCCTCAAAAAAGGATCAATTCCAATAACCAAAAAAATAGTTCATGAACTACTTGGAGTACCAATCGGTGGAATGAATATAAAGTCAGTTGAAAGAGTTGATTCAGAGGAACCAATAACAAAAGTGTGGAAAGCGAATTTTGAGAAGCAAACTGTAAGGTGTGGGGATATAGTTGAATATATGAAAACAAGAAAAGAAGCTGACAGAACCTTCATATTGAATTTTCTGATATTATTTACAACATGCTTTGGCCAATTAACAAAATTTGGAAATTGCAACACGAAATTCCTTCCAAGTATAACAGATGATGTTGATATATCCAGACTGGACTGGTGTGGGTACGTTTATGATTGTCTTTTGCAAAGTAAAAAAGGTTGGAACAGGGGAGAAGGTGGTCAATTCTACAGTGGACCAGTAACACTGCTAATTGTGAGTAAAATACTTCTATTATTGTTGTTATTAGACTCTTTTAAAATGAATTTCAAGTAGGAAATTAATAGTTAAGCACATGTAATGTTTTATTATGTGTATGCAGCTGTTGTACCTAGAAAAGGTAAAATGTGATGGATATGATCATAAACGTAAAAAGGCTGTGATTGAGAAATGGACAGCAGATGACATCAAAAAGAAGGATTAAATTAGAGACATCTAAAGGAGAATTTGGTGAAGGTGAAATCGAAGAAGATGGAGATAATGAAGATGCAAAATCAAATAAAGATCAGAATCAAGTACTTAGTCAGCCATGATATACTTACGTTCCAAATCCAATTGAAGAAAAGGTAAACTAAAATAAAACTATATGAATAAATATTATTTATTTTTATAATGTTACATGCATTGAATGTTATTCTATGACAATAAATGTTATTAAAAATTATGATGTTTTATATTTTACATGCATTGAACCTTATTCTATGACAAATAAACATGAAGCAATACGTTGATTGCTTGGAGCTGAGATACGAGCACATTGTTGAAGAAAGCGAACAACTCATGGTATTATTGAAGGAAGCATTAAAGAATTATCCAAACAGTAAGGATATAAGAAGCTGCGGAGAAAAAATCTTACTGCTTTTTCAAGAACAACAAAACAAAGAAGAAGAAGAAGAAGCAGCATTGAAAACAGAAACTGTACTAGATGAAGTTACAGGCTTTCTAATGAATGAGTTCCTTAATATAATTGACGAAAATGCAAAGAAAGTAACACAATCAAAGTTAAGACCAACAATAATGGATGATGCTTTTGTTTCAAAGTTTGATCTTATAATTGAACATGGTATACAAGATGTTCCAAGTGCAAGTTCAAAGGTTGAAGGAAAATACAAGATTAGTAATGTTAATGAGTTCGAAAATGACGTTTCAAGCTTCTTGCATTGTTTTGTTGATGATCCACTGTAAGTTTTTTATTTATTGTAAGAAAGTTAATTTACTATATCATTTTTATAAGAACAATAATTTTAATACATAGTATGTTGATTTTCAAAATTTCAGGAAGATTGTATTCAAGAGTATAGTTGGAGATACACTAAATAGAATACAAGTTGGAAGATTACTTTATCATACAAAAATATCAACCTCTGTTATAGATTGCTGGTCAAACATCTTGAATTATGAAGAAAAATTACTTGGGAGTAATGGATGTTCAAGATACTTTTTTGGAACTAAAATCATAGTAAGTCTTTACAATTGTTGATGAAAAAATGTAATTGTTTAGGATATAGTTTTTATAATTCTGATGATAGAAAACAATAAAAATAAGTTGTAATGTATCATTAATTTCTAATAAAAATAAATATATTTTTGTGATAAATGTAGTCTGAAGATATGCTGAACGAAGGTGCTTACAAAGAAGAAGTTTATATAAGATTCAGAACGAACTTGATAGTACAAGCAACATCAGAAAACATAGATTTTAGATTCGCAAATACAGATCTGGTATGGGACTCTATATCATAAATACAAAGTATATATGTATGGGTAAAAGAAATAGTTTAATTTAACTAATTAGTTTTATTTGAAAATGTAGGTGTTCTTTCCTATAATGTCAAAAGAACTGAATTACCTGATAGTTTTCAATCTTAAAACTTCATAGGTAGAAATAATTGATCACCGAAAAGCTTATATTCATACTCATTTGAACTATGGCAGTTTACCAACTAGCATTGTAAGTAAATCATCATTTTGGTAAATTGAAAAACAAATATGTATATTAAATTTGTATTGCTAAGTTTAGTTGTTTGAATTGCAGACACACTTGTTTTCAAAATACTTGGAAGATGTTTCTCATCCAAACTGCAATTTGATTAGAAATTGTATACTAAAAATGAAGATTGTACCATGGGGCATAAGTAAGAATAACATAGATTTTAGGGTGATGATGATGAGACACATGGAGGTGTACAAGAGCGAAATTCAGTGGGATTGTGGGCTAGATGTTGAAGGAAACCATCAACGCAGTCAAATTGAGTTGTTGAGAAAGAAATATGCAAACAAAATTATATTGAATGATCTTAATAAAACAAGAGATGATGTGATTGATGATATGAAATATTTCAATGGAAACCACAATGAAAGCTACAGAAGGATCCTCAAAGAAGAAGAAAGGAAGAGATGCCCTGAATATTTCAGAAACAACATAGGAATATGTATGTTATGAACAACTTTTAATATTATTGCATACAGTGAATGTATTATATTATTTGTCTAATAACATGATTTATTTTGATGGAAATAGGAAACTGGTGAGATTCAAATAAGCAGAGAAGCTTCATTGCAAGATTGATAAAAGAAGAAAGTGTACTTCAAACAAAATTCGATGCAAAAGAATAATCTTTAAAACGTTGTAGTTTCTTATTTTCATTTTTACAAATTAAGACAATATTTGATATATGTTAAAACTATGTATTAGATTGTTATTAACAGCATCTAGTTATGATATAATGAATAATGATGGATGTTATTAAAGTTTATGATATTAAAAGTTGTGCTTAAATCATATCATTTTAAATCCCTTATATATCATGTGAACATATTTCAGTATTATTGCAACCTATGTTTGGATAGTCTTATTGCAAAAATGTTATTTTGCTATAACATTTTTTGTTTGAATTCATATTTCAGTTTTTTTTTATATTTTTTATGTAAATTTATGGAAATAACTGATGAAATAATGAAGCATATTAAAATTTTAATATCATTACATAAAGTGAATGTTATCAAATGTGTATAATAATTGATCATTTTATAGTATCCTAAAAATCTAAAAAAGATATTTAAGTAAAACTGATTGTAAAAAGGTAAAAACTGTAACAAAATAAAAGTAAAAGGTAAATTTTTGAATATTTATCCCCTCCAAATTATCACTAAAACATTCACACATTTCTCATTTTCATTTTCATATCTGCACACTCCCCAAATTTTCCTTTTGGAGATTACAAAGCCAAATCCTAGATTCCAAAATAAACGCAAAATCGAAGAAAGTATAATGGTCGAAGATAATAGAACCATCGATTTTCAAGTATACTGTAAGCAATCTATCATTGAATCATGCATTTTACACTATATTTGTACGAACTATAAAACCCTAAAATATAACGAGTTCTTATTATCTTGCAGCAAGAAAGAAGGTAAACTTAAAGCTCAAATTCAACATGAGGAAAAGTAAGTTTATATTTACCGTTTATTTAATGCATTATACTTGAAAATATTTAAAAATATCATGAATCATCTTATTTTTGTTATTGTGGCTGCATAATATTCAGTAAATGTAATGTTTTATCTAATCCTGAGATTAATAGTGATAAAACAACTTGTTTCAGTTATTTATTTTTTACTTTTTTAAATATATGTTGTACATGTAATGTTTTTCAAAAAAATGTTAAACTAGAGTTTTAGGGAAAGTAATTTAATATTTGGTGCATGCAGACACTATTGAAATGGTTGAAGATGCAAATCGAAAGGAAAAGCATACAGGTTAAAAACAATTACATATGTTGAATATTATAACTTGAATATATGTTATGCATTATACTCGAAATAGTGTAAAGATACTATGAATGGCATGTTTGTCGAGTAATATAGGTACATATGATCCTTCTCAAAAAGCAGTTAAAAAACAAAAGGGAGATTCATCATCTCGTGTTAAATATTCGAAAAAAATTCTACACGAAATTAGGGAAAAAGTTCTTTTAAACAGAGGTAAGGTTAATATTCTATGTTATTATATCATTCACTGAAAGTAAAATTATATTATTTTGTAAGAATTTTTTTTTAAAAAGTTAAATACCAAAATGAAATGATGAAAATCAAAAAAAGATTCAAAAAGAAAGTTTGTTGCAAACCAAATTTATAAAAAAGCGTTCATTACATGTTATGTTTTAAAAAAAGAGGAAAATGCCTAAATATACTTTTATTATATGAATCAAAACAGTGTGAAAGCAAAAAATAGTGAATGATATGATAAACAACCATGAATGTTTACATTATAGATGTCTGAAACTAATTTGATTAAGTATTATTATGAACTTATAGTTTGTTAAAAGTAGAAAATAACATGTATATTGATCATTACTAATTTATTACTTAATGCATACAGAAGATATGAATATAGAACCTCTACAAGTTGAACAACAAGAGAATCAAGAAGAAGAACCAGGTACATTTTTCTATTGTTTATAATTAATAAAAATATCATGATTCATTTATATATATAAATTTTATTGTTATGGGTTGACACTAATATATATGTTGAATGTCATTAAAGTTTGTTAAATATTATGAAGTTGCAGAAAACACAAATGCTCATACTGAAGAGCCAGCAAACAGTGATAGAACAGTGACAATATATGAAAATAATAAAGAGGAATCAAATGAAGGTAGTACTTATAAATGTATATAAACATTTCACATTACATATATGATACAAAATTCATGAAAACTTTATGTTGATTATAATGATAATTGATTTCTAACAATGTTATAATATTTTTATTATAGATGTGATCATCACTGGGGAAAATCTTCAAACTGATACAAAGACAAAAAAAGGTTTAGCAGAAGATTATATGATGAGAAAATACTGGGTAAACGAAAGAAATCAATTCCTAGAAGGAAAATAGTCAAAGCAAGGCAGGGGTCAAAGGTAAAATGTGAACAAAGCAAAAAATCAATAAAGAAACGGAAGAGTAACAAGAAAGAACAACTTGTGGAATCAAATGAATCCCCTGAAGAAGGTGAAACAACTAGTAAGAAAAGGAAAAGAAACAATGAAGAAGAACCTGTTACAAAGAAAAGAAAATTGAAAGAAGGCAAAAAGGTTCAAAAGCAACGGAATAAAACAGATGTTGCAGATGGGTTCACCAAACTGTATCACAGAAACATGCCAAAAAACTTATACCAAGCAACAAGGTTGCTGTCAAGAGAACGAATCAATGCTATAACAAAAATTGGCTTTGGTAAATTGTTAGAAATGCAATTTGATGAAATTCCGAGGAAGCTTGCATTTTACTGTCAAACTATGTACAACCCTGAGACAAGCTGCATAGAACTACCTGCTGGAAACATACAAATAACAACAAAAAGCATACACGAATTGTATGGTATTCCAATAGGAGGAGAGAAAGTTGAAGCTCGTGTAAGGGCACAAAAAGGGGGAGAGATGAATATCAAGTGGAGAAGCAGATACGACAAAGGGGGTGTAAATTAAAAACTGATACTAGATAAGTTAAAGAGCAGCTCTAAAGTGATCTAATGTTTGTTTTGGATTTCTTGGTACTTTTTGCATCATCGATGATCGAGCAGACAAAATGTGGTACAGTGAACACAAAATTCCTGGGCGTTTTAAACAATGAAAGTGATATACCAAAGCTTGATTGGTGTGATTACCTGCTTACATGTTTGAATGAAACTGTTCGAGAATGGAAAGAAATAAATAATCCCAATGGAGCGTTCAATGGATCAATCTCAACAATTGTTGTAAGTCTAATAATATATTCTCTATTACATTTAATATGTGTTATACATAATGCGTGTGTAGAAATTTATATCTTAATTATTAACATGAAATTAATAAAATTAATGCATCTTCATTATGTCCAATCAACAATTCTTGATGGAACATATGTACCACCTGAAAGATCAACAATTTACGAATGGTCATCAATAAAATTGAAGGATAGAGAAACTGCAGAAGTTAGAAAAGGTGTGTTTGGTGATGTTATTGTAATTCAAAGAGAAAATGAGGTGAAGAAAACAAAGAACCTCGAGTTTGGAACTGAGAAGGTAAGAAAAATGTTTATTATAATACTTATGATGGATGGATGAGTGTTTTACATCTTATGAAATTTGCAATTTATTATTATTACATGTGTTGAATATTTTGTATTCTAAAAATGTTATTGCCAAAATGGTGGATTTAAGCAACAATAACACATGAGGTGATGATGATATTAACAATTAAATATTTTATATATGCATGAGTATGTGAACTACCTTGTAACACATCTAAATGATGTGAAGGATTATGGTCAAATCCTATGTGAAGGTTTGGGACTTTATCCAGATAACAAAACCATTGCAGAAACTTCAAAAGTTCTTAAAGATTATTTTAAAGGGAAGGACATCTCAGATGATGATATTTCACCTATTGTTTCTCGTAATAATGATGGAAAAGAATTTAATTCAACAAAACCTATTCCATTTGATTTACATGATGAAGTTTCTCAGATGAATGAAGAGAGGGATTTAGAGAATGAACATGTGAATAAAGTTAATGGAGAGAGTGTGGAAAAAATTGTGAAATCAACAAGAGGAAAAAAGCTGCAATTGAAAATGAGGAGCAAGATGTGAGTGAAACTGATAAGCAGAGGAAAGAAAGTAATAAAAGTGGAAAGAAAGCTGAAAAGGAAGTTGAAGCGATTGAAGGCGTTGAAGCGTATGAAGAAGCTGTGGAAGAAAATGTAGAATTAACAGGAGGTAAAGAAATTGTAGTTGAAAATGAAAAACAAGTTGTGGATGTCAAAGAAAATGGGAGGGAAGAAAAAAATGAAGGTGAACGAACAATTGAAGAAGTAATAATGAACGTAGTGAATGAAACGGAAGAAATGGGCAGTAATGAAGAATCAGGTGAGGAGGATACACGAGAGCAGAAAAAAACTGAAGTAAAATCAACAAAGAGACAGAGAGGAATAAATTTGGCTGCTGTATACCGATCACCATACATAAAAAGATAAGTAGACGTTGGGGCAGGTTTTACTAGGGCAGAGTATAAAATTCTAAGATACATCAAGTCTTTCAAGCTTACTGCATGGTAAAAATACTTGGGAAATTTTAATAATTTGAATTTAAGATACCTTAAATATATAAATATTTAATTCTACTGATGTTGTTTCAGGGATCAAGTATTTGGAAGTAAGAAGGTGAACGGGTATTGCTTCAGCATGTGTATGGCTAGTTTGATATATCGAGCTAAGTTGTTTGCCTCCATTGTCGATGTTTGGTCATCAATATTGAATGAGGAAGAAAAGACAGCTGATCTGACAAAGCCACAAAGATTTTATTTGACAACTTCAATATTTGTAAGTTTATAAAAATAATATTCATTTATATAATTTATAACAACAAAAAAAATGCATTGAGTAAAAATTGTGATTAAATTTTATGTTAACGTATAGGAAAAGGGAATGCTTGATAATCAATCAGAGGAAAACCAAAATAAATTCAATTCAAGTATTTATGGTATTCTGAAATATTGGCCCAAGGCAGCGAATTTTGAAAATTATGATTTGGTATGAAATAACTAATATTTTGCTAACTAGCTAAATAAAATATACAGTAATATTTTATAAAATCATGTATGATATTGCAGGTCTTCTTTCCGATATGTGTTGGTGATCATTACTATATTATAGTATTCAACATGAAAAATGGAAAGATTGAACTTATTGATAATGTAAAAGATGACCTTCAATTCAACGACTAGTATGGAAACGTTCCAGAAAATGTGGTATGTAGAATTTTTAAATAATATTACATATGCTGAATGATATTAAAAGTAAATAAACTTTCTTATTATAACAAAAATTTTAATTAATGTTTATTATTACAAAAATTTAATATATTGATTTGTACAACTTATAGGTGCTTTACTTCACGAATTATTTAAAGAAGGTTGGAAGTATGTACTACAAAAGATTTTTCGGTAAAAAGGTTGTGTTAAAGGAAACGAAATGGATGACTGAAGACAATCAAGTTGACTGTGGTATTTTCTGTAAGACCCTATTATTTCATCGTACATATGTGTAAATACGGTATGGGTTGAGTGGGTGTTCGTTTCATATTTTTAAATAAAAGGCAGAATCTGGACTGGGCGACTGGCGCGCCGCGCAGCCATTTGGCGCGCCGCGCCGATATGCTATGACAGCTCACTTCCTTTTAAAATTAGATATTTTGGGGGTAAATTGGTAAAATCACATGGGGTCCGACTTTAAGGCCCTAAACCAGTTGTTGGGGCCTCATTAACTCCATTTCCACCTACATCAACCTCATCCATTCAATTTTAGAGAGAGAGGGTTTTTCTAGAGTGAGAGAGCTCAAAATAAGGAAGAAGAAGATTGAATCGGGTCTAAGTGCAAGCTTTAAAGTTGTTCATCTATCCTCTAGCTTCGTTTTGGTAGTAGTGGTATGCTCTAATCTTAACTTCCTTGTTTAATTGTATTAAGGGTTAGGGTTTGGGTAGTGTTGTACATAAAACCCATTTGTTAGTGAATTAGGGGTTTTTGGGTGGAATTGGGTCATGTAGACCCAAAGGTGACTAACTAGGGTTTTCAAAGTGTTAAATTGATGTTTATGAACTTAATTAGTTAGTAAATTGCTAGCACACCAATATGTATGTAAATGGGTGTTGTGTGGGTTAGTGAATGACCCAAAATGGGTGTATTGACTTTAAATTGGTCAAATGGGTCAAAATGGACCTAAGTTAGTTAATGTTTGTGATTAATGCATAAACCTTGTGTTGAAATGTGTTTTAAACCTATCTTGGCTAATATTAGGGTTTTGGTGTGAGTTGACCCAATTTTAGGGTTAAGTGTCCAAATGGGTCAAAATGACCTATTATTGGTGAGTGTGTGAGTTTGACCAACTTGAATGAATGAATGATTATATGTACTTTGTAATAGGTGCGTTACCTTGAAGTTTCAAGCTTGGTTATCGATTCACCGAAGGCGTAAGGTGAGTGGAATAATTATATGTGTAGGTATATAATGTATCTATTTGTTGTAGCGTGAAATGTGTAGTGTCGAGGTGCTAAGACACCTCGTTTCACGTTATGAGTGAAGCATCGAGGTGTTAAGATGCCACCTAGGAGTGAAGTGTCGAGGTGTTAAGACGCCACTCCATAATAAAGGGTGAAGTGTCGAGGTGTTAAGACGCCACCCGAGGGTGAAGTATCAAGGTGTTAAGATGCCACCCGGGGGTTAGTGATATGAGGTGCTAAGTACACTAATGGATGTTGTGAACTCCGATGGCCTTTCGTGGGCGCCATTCCCTTGTACGATTGGTTAACCATGGTTATTGTGTTGTAAGTGTAAGCATATTATATTATTCGAGTTATATTTATATGCGTTGCTATGCTAGCTTGTGGTATTGGAGATTTCTAGATCGTTTTCGAGATTATAAGCTAATTGTGTTGCTAGCATGTATGCGGTGTTTGTGTAAGTGATTGCAAGTAGGTATATTATATATGTATGTGTATAATTATTGCATTCACTAAGCGTTAGCTTACCCTCTCATTGTTTACCTTTTTATAGGTTCAGTTGTGGACAAGGGTAAGGGCATCATCTTGGATTAAAGATCCCGTTGTTGTTAGGGAACGCTTTTGGAGATATTAGCTTTTGGAGTTTGACCGAGACTTGGGTAGTTTAATCCCAAACACCATGCTCGTAGTGTAGTTTGGTACTTAAACTTTTGATGGTCGAAACTCATATTTTGTATTAAACTCGTAAAACGGCCGATGAGGGCCCCGCTTCGTAAAACTCATTTTTATTAATGGAATGTGTTAGTTTTACATATTTGAATATGTTGTTAAAAGCGTTTTGTCTAATTATGTCGGTAAGTGGCCAATCTTTTTCGCATT
Source organism: Rutidosis leptorrhynchoides (assembly GCF_046630445.1). Lineage (NCBI taxonomy): Eukaryota > Viridiplantae > Streptophyta > Magnoliopsida > Asterales > Asteraceae > Rutidosis > Rutidosis leptorrhynchoides. The sequence continues at coordinate 105,646,378 of NC_092337.1, forward strand.
TAAAGACTTTTGAGACAGACCAGTCTGGCGCGCCGCGCCAGATGCTGAACAAACTATTTTTTTTTATTTGATATTTTCCGCGCGTTCGTTTGTGTTTTGGTTTGGTTCGTTACATTTTCGCTATGAGACACATGGAGTGCGATAGAGGAGAGGAAAAGTGGTATTGTGGATTAATGGAGGAATCAAATTTTCAAAAAAAGCAGCTTATGAACCTGAGATCACATTATGCACTAAAGATTTTGACACACGATCTGAATGAAATAAGATCAGAGTTGTTGCAGAAAATGAAGAGATATGAAGAAACAACAAGTGATAAAGTCAAGAAGGAGACTATGGAAAAGGCGAAGACAAAAGCCCTGAAGAAGATTGAAGAATGACATAAGAAAAAATAGAATGTATTCTATTTCATGATGAGTATGTAAAACAATTTATATTTTGAATTCTGTGTTAATCGTATCGTGTGAATCGTTTAGCATGATGTATTAACGGTATTTTGTAAATCGTTTAACCTGCGTATTATAAGATATTATCTTGATGTTACTTAGTTAATATGTTTCACATTAATATTTTACTAGTTACACGATTTGTTATATGTAAACTAAATTGCACCAGTTGGTTTATATACATTAATCGTTTTCTACTTAACGATTTTGTAATCATTGACTGAATTACAACAATTGGTGCATACAGTATACACATTTGATGTTAATAAAAATGAAGCTAACTACCATATTGATTAAAAAGTCCAAGGCTAAGTAACATTACATGCATTGAATATTATGTATTAAGTAAACTTAATACATACTAACATTACATGAATTGAATATTAAGTATTAAGCCTGATGACATAATAACTTTGGTATAAGTAAACATACGAGATGAAATAATACTCGGTCTAAAACATAAACACATTTGAGTCTGAAAACATAAAACATTCAATGTAAGTAATAGTATAATCTGTAATAACACGCAGTCTAAGAAAATATAAAAATTAAGGATAAAAAAACAAAAAGAAATCAATCTTGAGATTCACCAACTTCTTCATGTTGTTCATCCATCGAGTCATAGTCTTCATCCTCTTCATCCCCTTCATCAACAAGCTTTGTCTTTTGTTTACCAGCTTTTCTTTTGTCACAACTTCTCCTATCATGACCAAGAATACCACATTTTTTGCATGCCCTTCTCTTCTTACCATTTCTCACAACAGCAGGTAAGTATCTCTTATTACTACTCTCACCTTTGTTACTTCTCTCACATTTGTTATGCACGCCCTTTGGACCATGAACATTAGCAAGAGCAGGCTTAGGGAAACCATACAACTGATCAATTGCAGCAAATCTAGAAGGCACTGTATCATCATCGGGATTGAAAAATTTACTAATAAACACATCAAACTTGTCTCTTAACAGCTCAAGTTTTTCAATATCGTGCTTCAAGAAAAAGAGTGCTTTTCTAAATTTATTGAGCAGCTCTTACTTAACCCTATAAGATGCAACAAACGGATTTAACTCAGAAGCTATGGAATTGAATACTTCAGACGCTCCCTTTGACCATCTCTTCAGATTATATCGATCAGGAATAGCATGAACTTCATTTATATAATAAACAACGAAAACATGACGACACAACTGTCCTTCACGTACAAACAACAAACAAGAGCAATCACATTCAAATGGCTTTTCATTAAATTCAACCTGAAAAACAAAAATTGGAATGCAAACATTTAAAAATAATTTAAACAGGAAAACTTGCATCACAGATAATTATATAAAAACAAACATAAAAAGTTGAAATATTGTATACTTACATGGTAATCCCACTTTGGACGTGGTTCAGGAAACTTTTCTTGAATCACACAGATTAGCTTATCTCCTTCAACCCTAGAACTTGTTTGATAGCATGAAGAGGAAGATATGCAGATTTCATCTTGAACAAGTAAAAAAACACTAGGGGTATATATATATCCCTAGCATGCTTCTCAATGGGCCGAGTTGTTGCAAGTTTAACCAATTTGTTCTCCATTTCATATTCAAGAATACGATTAGTATGTCTTTGCCTTTCCATTGCCGCCTCAAACCTTGAATAAAAATCAACTAAAGTAGAACATCTGTTCTTGTATTTACTGAAAAATGCATTCTCACTCTCTGAAAGTGAAGAAGTTCTCATCAAAGCATTCATAGGTGTATCCATGAAGAAGCATGGTACCTACATTTCTTTAATTTTGTACATGTCATTGAACCATATAACTTCATGCAATTTATAGTCATCAATCAATGATTTCCAACGAGTCTCAAACTTTTCAGGTGTTTGTTGCTGATTCTAGAAAATTAAATTCATACAATCTCTAAAATTAGGAGTATCATACAATTCGTGGCCAACCTAAAAAATATAAAACTAGCATAAAAAAGTTGAAAAAGGCCGGTAATAAAAAGTAAGAAAACAAAAAGTTAAAAATATAAAACCTTATCACGCAGCTTGGTACTTATATGCCACATGCACAATCGATGTTTTGCATGTTTAAACTTCAAATCAATAGCCTCTTTCATTGCCGGATCATGATCGGTGACAACTAATGAAGGTTCATTCCCAAAAGTTTTCAAGAAACAGTCTAGAAACCAGTTGAATGATTCAATACTTTCACAAGTAAGTAGAGCAGTACCAAAATACACCAGTTTCTTATGATTATCAATTCCAGTAAGGGGAACAAACACCATCTTGTACCTGACATACAATTGAACATAATTAATAATAATATTACACACATTGAATGTTAACAGAATAAATTAATAAAAACAAAAGTAAAGACTTACTTGTTAGTCTTGTGAGTTGCATCAAAAGACATGATATCACCAAACTCTTGATAATTAACTTTAGAGACATAATCAGACCAGAATACCGTCATTACCACATTTATATTCACAAGTGAAGTTTGGTAAAACTTCTTGCTTCCGAAGAAGATTCTCTATAAAAATGTGTGCATCACTTTCACCTACATACCGATTCATATCACGCCTAAAGTTTTGAAAATCAACAGAAGAAGGACCAACCAGACTAAAACCACCATTTAGATCTGAAATAATGTTATAAGCTTTCGTAGCACCAACATTACATTTAGTATTTAAAATAAACAACATTTGCGCGTCGTCTAAACCAATCCTTCTTTTTATCTTCATTTGCTGTCTATTACCTACAGAAACTAACTTATGATTGTGACCTTCATAGAACTTTCAAATCATCACCTTATCACCAACTAACTTACATCTAAGAGATGCAGAAAAACCAGTCTTGATTGTGGAAACTTTACGAATAAGAGGTTTTTTCTTCTTCTTTCTTTTCTTCCTTTTATCAGCTTTAGAAAGTTCAACATTAGATTCACCATTACAATTAACATCAACTTCTGAGTCACCTTCAACATCACCTTCAACTGAATCTTTAACGATGGGTAGATTAAAATCTACAAGAGAATCATAGGCGAAATGCGTAGAAGTACCGGATCTATTACACCTAAAAAGCTTGTAAGTAACAATCCCATCTGCATTTCTATTTTGTGAAGATCTTTTAGTATCAACTCCACCATCATCGCCATAGGACTCATAAAACAACTGACATACATCATAGGATTGAAATAAAGTACCAATAACAGGTTTCAAATGATCAAGAACAACATGTAAATATTCTTGTTAACCATCAACACTTTCTCTAATTATTGAAGAAATATCAAGTTGTTCAACAACTGCACCAGAACCTAAAAATACAAAATATTGATCATGCAATGTTATTAGGAATATCTATTATTGGTGAACAGAAACATATCATAAACCCTAAAAAATAATAAAAAAAAAGAAAATATATAATAATAATAAACATATGTAATGTTCATAAGAAAATCATGTATTGAAATCAGAAAAAAACAAGTCACATTAAAACGTACAGGGCATATAATGTTATTAGAAAATATTTATCATTGATGAGCAAAAACATTATATAAACCATAAATATAAAAAAGAAACAGCAGACAATAGATAATAATATTCATCATATGTAATGTTCATAAGAAAATCAAGTATTAAAAGTAGGAAAACCAAGTCACATTAAAACATGCAACGGATGTAATGTTATTAAAAATATTCATTATTAATGCACAGAAACATAACATAAACCCTAAAATACAAGCAAACAACAGAAAATAGAGAACAGATAGTAATATTCATCATACGTAACGAAATTAAAAAAATAATGTATGTAAATCAGAAAATACGTACATTCAGCATCAGACTGTGCAGAATCGAAACTAGATGAAGCAGTGACAGAAGTAGAACCTTCAACAAGTGAGGTCGAATCTGAAGCACAAATCGAACTGGAAGCCATCGCAAACCTTGATTAAACATACAAAATTAAAAACGAATCAGATACGAACAATAAAACACTAAATTGAACAAAAAATGAATCATAAGGAAGATAGAAATCGTAACTCAAAGGTTTATGAAGAAGCCGTAATCAATGGAAGATCGTGTGCTGGTAATTGCGAATTGAGGAAGAACGAACAAACCCTAATTGACGAAGAAATAATCTCTCATTTAATATCTTATTCAAATATCTGATTAATTAATTACCGAAAATTAAAAACAAAATTATGTAAAGAATATAAATAATTATGAAAGGACGAAACTACCCTCCTAACTAAATGTAATATGACGGGAAAAGAGAAGTGGGCTGGCATAATCTGGGCTCTTGGATCAAAAAGAGGGATGAATTAAGGGTGAGATCATGAGCTTCCCCCTTCCCCCCCAAAAACCACTTCCCCCTTGATTATACCCGTATATATATATATATATATATATATATATATATATATATATATATATATAAAGCCTTCGATGTAGTGATGAAATTGTGATACATAATCAATCCTATTTGTTCATTACTAAAGAATGACGACCGGGAGAAGCAAAACGAAATTAGGATTTGGCCGAAAAAGAAGCAACGCTATGGATACCATGACCGATCACCATCGATAAAGAAGAATCTTTATATATATATATATATATATATATATATATATATATATATATATATATATATATATATATATATATAGCAGGATCAATGGGGAAGTAATCAATCGGGGGGAAGCGGGGGGAAGGAAACTTTTTTTTTCGTTTTTGGAAAAAACTTTGTTCATGAACATTATAGATTGGATGAAAATACGAACATTTAAAAAAAGACACTTCGTGATGAATGTTATTATTTAAGCGGGAAAATGATCGACAAAAATAACATTCAAGATAATATTGATTGTGAAGAATGTTAATGTTTTTTTCTTCTTCATGTTTTGTGAAGTAAAATTTAGCCCGATTAAACCCAAAACACTAAACCCTAAACCCTAAACTCTAAACCGTTCGTGTTAAAACTCAATCTAAATCCTAAATCTAAACCCTAAATTTAACCCTAAACCCTAAATTTTTAAACCCTAATATCTAAACCCTATAAACCCTAATATCTAAAACCTCAACATACGCTCGAAAAATACGATAATTGTTATATATTAATTCTTCGAGTGTTTTCTCGCCAAAATAAAAACATTTATCACGGAGTGTTTTTATTAAATGTTCATATTTTCATCCATCTATAATGTTCGTGAACAAAGTTTTTTTCAAAAAACGAAAAAAAAATTTGCTTCCCTCGATTGGTTTACTTCCCCCTTGATCCAACCAATATATATATATATATATATATATATATATATATATATATATATATATATATATATATATATATATATATATATATATATATATATATATATATATATATATATATATATAATCAAGAGGGAAGCACTTTTTTGGAGGGAAGTGGGGGGAAGTAATTTTTTTTCATTTTTTTCGAAATTATTTTTTCAGGCATCAAGATCACATAAAAATATGAACATTTAAAAAAGACACTTTGTGATGAATGTTATTATTTTGGTGGTAAAACGCTCGAAGAAAAAATAAAAATATTCAATGCATTGAATGTTTTGATTCTGAGTTTTTTTCAAGGGGTTAGAGATTAGGGTTTAGAAATTAGGGGGTTAAAAATTAGGGTTTAGCTATTAGGGTTTAGAAATTAGGGTTTTGGGTTTAGAAATTAGGGTTTAGAGTTTAGAAATTAGGGTTTAGATTGAATATTCTAACATGAATGGTTTAGAGTTTAGGGTTCAGAGTTTAGAGTTTTGTGTTTAGGGAAGGTTTAGGGTTTCGGGTTTAGGGACTAAACCCAAAACACTAAACCATAAACTTTAAATCGGGCTAAATTTCGAAAAAAATACTTCACACAAGATGAAAACAAAACGATACAAATAAATTCAGAATCAAAACATTCAATGCAATGAATGTTTTCATTTTTTTCGAGCGTTTTACCGCCAAAATAATAATATTCGTCACAAAGTGTCATTTTTAAATGTTCATATTTTTACCTAATTTTGATTTCTGAAAAAAATTCGAAAAAACCCAAAATAAAAAAAAAAATTTACTTCCCTCACTTCCCCCCAAAAAAGTGCTTCCCTCTTGATTATGACCCTATGTGTGTGTGTGTGTGTATATATATATATATATATATATATATATATATATATATATATATATATATATATATACACTAGGTTTTTTTAGCCCATGCGTTGCACGGGTGTGTAAAAATCGGTGCAAAAATTGTAATTTACAGTTCATAGTAGTATGTAAATAGCGATAAAAAAAGAATAATAAAAGTATTATTTAAGAGCCCGTGGTGTTCACAAATTTTAAAAAATTATGTGTTGCACGACGGGTAAAATAATTGTACAAAATTAATTGATTTTTTCAAACAATTATTCTTTTGAGTTTAAGAGCCCGTGATGTTTACAAATTTTAAAATTTCCTTTGGGTTTAAGAGCCTGTGGCATTGACAAATTTTAAAATTGATTTTGAGTGGTGTTAGTAACTTAATATCTTTTTAATTATATATAAATTATATACTACGTAATATTTAGAGAAAATATGAGTACATTGAAAATTTATCATGGAACGTAACGTTAATAAAGTCTAAGTTATATTATTATATACAATTATTTTTTGAATAAAAGTGTAACCCGCGAGTTTAATTTTAGAAAAGTTGTTAGTCATTTCAGTAAAATAATGGTACTCGGAGGAGTCGTCATGTATAATTAATATTATAATAGTTATATTTGCGTGTTCATAAATATTTTAAAGAATTAAACTGTAAATTCAAATCACTTCCATATTTATTGCTAAAAAGAATGCTCCGTTGTTAGTGCATCGAAGCTCCGTGTCGAATACAATTTATTGTGTTTAGTTCGTAAAATTATTTCGAGTTGAATGGTGGTGGCGGTGGAACCTAACTCGCGGAGAACAGAAAGATAAATCCTTTAAAAAAATTGGTGGGTTTTGTTTGGTAGGTTTATATTAAAAAATTATAAGTTATATTTATATATTTAATAATAATAAAAAAATAAAGAAATATGATTATCTTAATTGCCAAGAAAACCAATATGATTATCTTATGATACGCATACCGAGTAATTTTTTTAAACGGATAATTATTATTTTATATAATATAATAATAATAAATAATATAATAATAATTGTAAATAATATATATAATCTATACATCTAACAATCCATAAATAACTTTCAACCACAATTCACAAAAAACTTTTGATTTATATATATACTAGGTTTTTGAGCCCATGCGTTGCACGGGTGTGAAAAAAATCGTGAAAAATGTAATTTGTAGTTTATATTGATATGTAAATGAGAATACTAAAAAAATAAGAAAAGTATAAGAATTATTTAAGAGCCCGTGTTGTTGACAAATTTTAAAAATTCTTTTGAGTTTAAGAGCCCGTGGTGTTGATAAATTTAAAAAATTCCTTCTGAGTTTAAGAGTCCGTGGTGTTGACGAATTTTAAAAGTTCTTTTGAGAGCCCGTGGTGTTGAAGAATTTTAAAAGTTCTTTTGAGTTTAGGTGCCCGTGGTGTTAACAAATTTTAAAAGTTCTTTTAAGTTTAAGAGCCCGCGGTGTTGATTAATTTTAAAATTGATTTTTGGTGGTGTTAGTAACTTAATGTCTACAATTTCTTTTCTCACCATTAATAATTTTTTTGTATATAAATTATATACTACATAATAATTAGAGTACATTGTAAATTTGCCATGAAACGTAACATTAAAGAAATATAAGTTATATTAGTTTAGATTTAGTATATACAATTATTTTTTGAATAAAAGTGAAACTCACAATTTCAATGATTATGTTTAACATTTCAATGGTTCATTAATTAGTGTAAGTTGTTTATAGCCACATCACTAATTTTTGAATAATCAAATTACTATTATTTACTTATATCTCTCAATTTTAAAACTCGGTCATTATAACAGATTAAACTAATAGAATGTTTTTGTCCCCGAATTCTACAACAATAAAGTTTTAACATATATCAAAATTATTTCCATTGTTATAATATGTCACCATAAAATATGTTTGAAAACTTAACTTTCACAATTATAAAATGTTATAATAACTTTTACAATTATAAAATGTTATAAAATTACATCAATCAATTTATAGTTATTAATGGGTATTACAATAAATAACTTTGGTCGTTCTTTGTTTATTCATTTTGCAATTGATGAGGGACAATAATGAAAAAAGTAGGACCAGACACTTGATTTCTAAATTAGACATATACGGAGTACTCAATTTAAGGACATGCGAGTCATTTTGAACCATACCGTCTTAAATTAATTAGTAATTAATTTAATAATATATAATATAATATAGATATAGATAGATATAATATATAGATACAAACATCCTAAAATAACTTTCAATCACAATTCACAAAATTTTTTGAATATATATATATATATATATATATATATATATATATATATATATATATATATATATATATATATATATATATATATATATATATATATACATTGGTATGATCAAGGGGGAAGTAACTAATCAAGGGAAAGCGGGGAGAAGCAAAAAAAAATTTCTTCATTTTTTGAAAAAACTTCGTTCACGAACATTATAGATTAGATGAAAATATGAACATTTAATGAAGACACTTTGTGATAAATGTTTTTATTTTGGCGGGAAAACGTTCGCAGAATTAATATATAACAATTGTCGTATTTTTCGAGCGTATGTTGAGGTTTTAGATATTAGGGTTTAGATATTACGGTTTAGATATTAGGGTTTAGAAATTTAGGGTTTAGGGTTTAGATTTAGGGTTTAGATTGAGTTTCTAACACGAACGGTTTAGAGTTTCGAGTTTTGGGTTTAGGGACTAAACCTAAAACACTAAACCCTAAACCCTAAACTCTAAATCGGGCTAAATTTTACTTCACAAAACATGGAAAAAAAAGTTAACATTCTTCACGATCAATATTATCTTGAATGTTATTTTTGTCGATCGTTTTCCCGCCTAAATATTAACATTCATCATGAAGTGTCTTTTTTAAATGTTCATATTTTCATCCAATCTATAATGTTCGTGAATAAGGTTTTTTTGAAAAACGAATAAAGAAAATTTGCTTCCCCCCGCTTCCCCCCGATTGGTTACTTCCCCATTTAATGCAAAATTTTGAAAATGGGAGATTACATGTGCTAAATGGTTCACTACTTGATTTCATTTAACCTAAATCCTATTTTTTTTCTCTCCTCCCTCTCTTTTCCTCTTCCTTGGCCGTCCACCATCCTCCACCATCATCATCATATTCTTCAACATTTTTCTATTGAAGATTTAGGGCTTCTAACGTTTCCGGATTCACCTTTTCAAGATCTACGCAACCATACTACTTGTTCTTTGATTAGGGTATATTCATGGACCCTAATTTTTCATTTCTTTTTCATTTCTACTGATTTGATTGTATGTTGATGCTATAGTACTTGTATGTTGTTGTACTGATGATTTGATGTGTAGAAATGCTCGATTATGTATGTTTTCGGTATGATTAAAAGCGGATAGCAGCTATTTGTTTAAAATCAGTAAATTTAACAGATGTTTTTGGTTAAATAAAGTGTATAGATGAGTTCCTCTCATCAAGACAATAATTTTAGGCTTTGGATTCATGTTGTTTTGAGTTTAGGATCAAAAGTTATGCCCGATTTAGGTTTTGATGAAATTAAAATATGAAAACGTGTGTAATCAGATGAGGTCCGAATTTGTGACCCTTTTTGGAGTCTTTAGGGTGTACCATTGGGTTGGGATTGATGATTGGATAAACATTCATGTTCGGGTCATCGAAATACGAGCCACGGATCACCCGGAATGGCTAAAACAAGTTTTTGAAACGGATTAAAGCAAAGTTTTGTTCATGGCTGTATGTCACGACTTATGAACTGATTTTAGGGTGTTCTTGAGTGCACTAATGTGTCGGGTTGGATGGTTAGACAAGGATATATATAAAATTTGTCGAAAACCGACACCCGAGGCTCAAGTTATGACCCGACGAACTTTTATTTAAACTTACGGTTATAAAATTTAAACTTAGGTTATAAATAATGATTTGCATTATAATTAAATTACTTATGATATAAAAGTAATTATTTTAATTAAGACTTATGATATATTTATTATATCATTTAATAATTATATTATGATTTAATTATGTTTATACTTAAACTTATGATTAATAATACTTTTATTATTAATGAAAATACTTATGATCAGTATTAAACTTATGTTATTAGATTATTATATCAAGACTTATAATAAAGATTATTTATTTATTTATTGATTTATTATAAGATTTGTTATTATTTAATTATATACAATTTAATTATTAAATACTTATGGTTTAATAATTATATTGAAATACTTATGGTTTAATAATTATATTAAAATACTTATGTTATAATTAATAATTCATTATTAATTAATAATTCTTATGATATGATCAAAAATTTATCATTAATTAATAATACTTATGTTATGATCAGTATTTAATTAATTAATTAATATGTTATATCAATTACATCATTTAAACTTATGTTAACTTTATAATTTAATTTAATTTAATTAAACATATGATATGACATGATTATACAAGTATGACTTTAAATAACATTATAACTTATATTATTAATATAATTTACACTTTTATTTTCGATGTTGACTAAGTTTGACCAAGGTTGACTTTTGAGTTGACTTTCGGTTGACTTTGACTTTCAGTTGACTTTTGTTGACTTTTCTAATTAAGGAAACTTTCCAAAAATAGAAACTTTCTAAAAATAGAAACATTCTCAAAATAGAAACTTTCCAAAAAATAGAAACTTTCCAAAAATAGAAACTTTCTAAAAATAGAAAGTACGTGTTATACGCTGTCCTGATCATACCGAATCATACCGAGTGATGTTCTATGCTTATTTGAAATAAGTACTATAGCTATTACACTAAGACTTGACCTAAATTAGTTATTTATGTCGACCTATTTTATTTATAGGTCGGAGTTGTGGTCATTCTTGATCACTTTACCTGTTTGCTGTTCGCTTTACTATGTTGTTGCTTCATTTGCTGTAAGGTGAGTTATAGTCCCATTTTTCTATTAGAAATCTTTTGGGATGAGAATACATGCATTTTATTTTTATATATTGGACACAAGTAGAAGTTGGTTTAAATTATTCATTGTGAGTCGAAAAAAAATATATTCCCCAATATGGTAATTGTAATAACTGGTTTCTACTGGTGTACGTGAATCCTATGGATAGATTTATCGGGCCTGACAGCCCCATTTCGTGCTAGTCGCGCTAGAAGTTTATAAGCGGAATGTATTAGTACTTCGTATTTTGAAAGATACACTTGTTCAGTGTATATTTCTATATTGGTTTTTGTTAAGGGTATGGAGTTGTTAAGTGATTACCAGGTGGCTCACGGGTTAATGGAATAATGTTTTATATGTTTTCGAGCATATAATTTTGTGGTCCAAAATGAGTCTTTATGTTTTCAAATAATTTTTATGGTTTGAATTAAATATTATTTGCAATATTAAACTTATAATTCACTCAACATTTTTGTTGACAGTTTACTCGCATGTGTTATTCTCAGGTTCATTTGATTGCTTCCACTGTGCTTAGAGAGCCTGCATTGTCTGTCGCAGATTTTGATTTAAACATTAAACATTGCATTCTACTTTGAATACTTTTACATTGTGGATAGTAGTTGACTTATTTTGGTCAACCCTTTTTATACATTTGGTTTGGTTTTCTAAACTTACAAATGATTTAGATTTTCCTTTTAAGGTAATCAATTTTATTAAATGAATGCAATGTTATTTATGAAAATTCATATACAGTTATGATCAAGCTGTGGGACCAAGTGACGGAGCCGTTAAGGGTACTTGACGGGGCATCATATATATATATATATATATATATATATATATATATATATATATATATATATATATAGGGTCATAATAAAGAGAGAAACACATTTTCCGAGGGAAGTAAATTATTTTTTTTAAATTTTAGTTTTTTTCGAATTTTTTTTCACAGACATCAAAATTAGGTAAAAATATGAACATTTAAAAAAGACACTTTGTGACGAATATTATTATTTTGGAGGTAAAACGCTCGAAGAAAAAAATGAAAACATTCAATGCATTCAATGTTTTGATTCTGAGTTTATTTGCATCGTTTTGTTTTCATCTTGTGTAAAGTGTTTTTTTCAAAATTTAGCCTGATTTAGAGTTTAGGGTTTACGGTTTAGGGTTTTGCGTTTAGTCCCTAAACCCAAAACCCTAAACACTAAACCCTAAACTCTAAACCGTTCGTATTAAAATATTCAATCTAAACCCTAAACCCTAATTTCTAAACCTAAAACCCAAATTTCTAAACCCTAATAGCTAAACCCTAATTTTTAACCCCCCTAATTTCTAAACCCTTAAAAAAAACTCAGAATCAAAACATTCAATGCATTGAATGTTTTTGTTTTTTTCTTCGAGCGTTTTACCTCTAAAATAATAACATTCATCACAAAATGTCTTTTTTAAATGTTCATATTTTCATGTGATCTTGATGCCTGATTTTTTATTTTATTTTGAAAAAAACGAAAAAAAATTTACTTCACCCCAACTTCCCCTCAAAAAAGTGCTTCCCTCTTGATTATATATATATATATATATATATATATATATATATATATATATATATATATATATATATATATATATAAGCGTGAAAATCACATGGAAGTATAATGAGGTAATGGGGTATACACTCTCAAGCACTGTTGTAAACGGCGTCTGTTGCGTCCGTTGCAACGCCCGTTGCGGCGTTTTAGTGACACAATCGTTTCGACCCCGTCCCGTTTTCTTATAAGCCGGTCAACGGTCAAACGTCAGGTCAAATGCAAGAAAAATTGGGTCAACGCCGGTCAAAAGTCAGAAATTATGTTGAAATCGATCATACGTCTGTCAAATCAATCAAAATTGACTTAGTTTATTATTCCATTTTGTATAATATTAACGCTAATAGCAATTATAGGTACAAACTTGTCAACGAAAATTTTTTAGCTCTAAAATATGTGTAAATATATATTTATATACATAAAAGTCAACATTAGTCAACATCTGTTTCGACCCCGTCTCGACCCCGTTTTTTCCGTTGCGACGTTTTGAGGTCGCTACCGTTTCGGCCTCGTCTCGCGTCTTTTTCAACCTTGCTCTCAAGTACATATACCGGTCGTGACCAGAGCTGTAACAAACTTCTAAAATCCGTTAAATCAAACCATTTAAATGCAACAAATAAACTGAACATACACCCAATATGCTCGGGGAGCCAATGTACTCGTTCATAGGAGGGTTTCCTTACTTACTTACAAAAAAAAAAAAAAAACCCAATATTGGAAAGGATCACAAACATCAATACAAGCTAAACCAAATACGTTACACTCCATCAGATCAAATAAATCACCCGGAAGAAAAACCGAGCCATCAAGATCGCTCACAACGTCCAGAAACTACAAAACATTGTATAAAACTTGTTGCCCTAAAAGTACCGCAACCCAAAACTACTAAGCCTCAATAAGGAATCACCCTAAACCGTAGTCATCACCCAATAAAACAATTGCCGATCAATTCAAGAATACCAAACTCGAGACCAGTTACCAGTACGAACAACATATGGATTATTAATTTACGAGCCCATCCAAATTTTAATATTTTATTTTTAGGGTTACACGCATTTGAATATGATTTTTTAGGCCACTCAAATTTATAAGTTATTGTATGTGTACCAAACCTGCGTAATAACTAATTGGAAAAATATAAATAAAAGAAATACTCATGTATGTTTTAATTAACATTATTAATTTTTCTTTTTTCATATACTTGAATACTTGCCTTTTTATAAATTTCGGATGAGTTTTTAGCTGTGTTTATGCAATAAAATGTGAATTTAAATTACCTATTGATATTTTTGATTTTTGTTTGGTTATTATACAAAGTGGGGAGACAAGTAAAAATCAGGGAATATAAGTGTCATACATTCATATTCATACTTTCGGAAATTATTGGTGTAGATGCATTTTTATTTAGACGAACAAATCTAATAGAAATAGATGTGAACCACCACATAACGATAAAGTTGTCTTGAAAATTTCTATTTGAATATTCACACACAATCGTTTCTTTAGCATTAGTTAGACCATACTTAACCCTATATGTTACATCATAGAGAAGTAGTGTACTTTTGATTAAAAGTGTAATTTATCTATGACGTGACAATGTCAATGTTTGACCTCATTAACTCTTGTTTTAGATTTATATGTCAAATTCGAACAAGGTCTATCAGTTTTTTATTTTATTTTTTCTTTTGATTATATATAATTAAAGATACTCCCTCCGTCCCACCAGAAGTGTTCACTTTGACTTTTTCCAGTCTTCCTTATTCAACTTTTACTTTAGATATTTTGTTGGTGTTATATAATATTTAATGAAAGTTATATCAATGAAAACAGAATTAAAACTCAATCAATTCATATAATATTAATCAAATATTATATAACACGAACATAAATATTTATAGTCAAAGTTGACAAATAAAGAATGTCAAAAGTCAAAGTGGACACTTCTGGTGGGACGGAGGTAGTATATTACATAAAATAAAATACATATAAAATATATAAAAAAGTCATAAATTAATTTTTCATAATAATTCAATAATACCGAAAATTTAACGATTACACAAAATTTAAAGACTACATAGAGATTACATAAAAAAACAAATACATAGTGCGGAATGTGTAACGACCCAACCCGTTGAACAACGTAACATTTTTTTTTTTAAATTTTGGACAGCCCATGCCTGTCAGGCTTAGCCCGCGGCGCGGGTTTCCTAGCCTTGACGCGGCTTAACAAAGGCCCAGATGGTCTGGAACCATCAGAAACCTCGACCTCCAAATGACCTTTTAGCCTGTGGCGCGCCCCTCTGGGCCGCGGCGCGTCTTAACCCCTGGCTGATTCCAACTTTAAATAAAACATGCAAATACCCAAATTGGTTGTAATCGACGAAATCAACACAAAGGCTTCCCGCTGTGACGACCCGGAAATTTCTGACCAAATTTAAACTTAATCTGTAAATGAATTCGACACGATAAGCAAAGTCTGTAAAGTGAGTCTCAAAATTTTTGGAACAAGTTTACATGAATTCATTTAACCTTTGACTATTTCCGATGATTCACGAACTATTATCTGTAAATAAATATGTAAATATTTATATAAATATAAATATAAGAGTATATATAATACTTTGCGTGAATAAAATACAATTTAATCATTTGGAATTAAAAATGTAAACTAATAAACAGAATAAATAAGTTGCAATGAATATATATATTTATGAAACCTATACATAAGTAATGATATATCTATATAGTAAGATATATATAAAAATTTATAAATATTCTACCTTCGATAAAGGATATTATAATTGTTGATTAAATATTACATCAAATTAATTACAATTTTGAAATATAATTGTTATTGCTTCCATTATTATTATTAACATTTATATTTAATATCACTACTTGTTAAATTACTATTTTCAATATATATTATATAGATATGAAAATTAATACATGTAAGGTGTTATAATTATTAATATTATTGTTATCATTATTAATAGCATTGTTATTATAATTAATAAAAAAATTTAATTAATATTATGATTATTACCTTTATAAGTGTCATTATTATCATAAATAATACAAATAGTATTATTATCATGAATAAGGTTAATATTATCAATTTTATAGTTAATATCATTATTATTACTTATTAATATACTATAAAAAATATAATTTTTATTAGTACTATTATTAATTATCATTAATAATACTATTATTATCAATTACACTAAAAATTATTATTATTATGAATTATTATTGTATTACACTTATTATTATTATTATTATTATTATTATTATTATTATTATAATTATTAATAATATTATTATTATTATTTGTAATATAATTATATTATAATTATTAATTATTTATCATAAATATATAGATAGAATCAGGATCAGATGCAGTTCACGTATATATCACCTGCAGTTGATTCTTTTTTTCTTATCTGTAAAATCGAATCCTCAATACTTTAAGACAATCAATTTAAAACAAAATCAGTTAGAACTCATAATCCACTTTTAATTTTTTATTTATTTGCTGTTCATAATTGTACAATCTTGTCGACTGCTTCCCAATTATATGAGTCGAGTAGTTTGTGTTTGGAGGAGAATTCATTTAACTTTCTATCGCCAATATTCAATGATAACTGGTACCAGTTTATTCGAATAAATCAAAACAGAAATTTTATTTTACTTTTTCTCTTCGACACCTCTGTTATAACACTTTTAATCAAAACCTCAAATTCGTATTAAATTTCAAAATTTGTAATCGTAGTGTTGTTAGGAATTCCACAAGTAAACTTTCTGCAAAATCTCATCTGTCAATTCATTATATTGAGCTCTAATTTTGGAGTCAAAGTTTGGATTTCCAAAAGTCAACTATTATGTTCATCCAGAAATTCGAAGTTGCTGTTATGATTTAAGCTAAATTATCGAATCAGATAGTTTCTAACTACGATTTAACACAGCTTTTATGTTATAAATTTTGTCTAAAACACTATAGAATTCGAAAACTGAATTGGTGTTCTTCGTTTTTCTTCAAGCAGCAGATACAGCTTTATTGTTTTTTTTTGTTTTTGTTTTAAATTCTTGTGTCAAACAATAAAAATCTCAACTAGTCACTCATGTTTCATTAGAAAATCCTAGTTCCATTGTTTAACTCGCTGTAGGATTGGATTTGATGGTTCCAGTTGATTTGAATCATGAATAAGAAACAGATAGAAAGATATATGATATATTTTTTTAGCTGGGCGTATTAAAAAAGAAAAAAATGTGATAGAGTGGATGGTTAGGTGTTTGTTCGGCTATTCGAGAGGTCATGGGTTCGAGCCCGGGCGTGGGCAGCTATAATTATTGTTTTTGGAAATCTTTGTGAGGTAGTCTTCTCACTATTATTATTATTATTATTGTTATTATTATTATCATCATCATTATTATTATTGTTGTTAATGTTATTATTAAATAATTATTATTAATTATTATTATTATCATAAACATAATTATATGGATACATGTAAAAATTATGATTATGACTACCAACTAATATTATAAGAAACTATAGTCATGAGTTTATAAATTAAACACAAAGATTATGATTATTATGACTATAAAGGTTTTAATAATACAGTTCAAGTAACAAATATAGAAAATTTAGATATAAATACTATTATGAAAATGATTAAAATTATAACTTAAAGGAATTATTAAAACTATTATAATTATAGTTAACATAGTTATTATAATACAACTCAGTATCATTATTTTTATTAATATCATTATTATCACTTTTATCATTATTATTGTATAGTATCATTATTATTACCAAAATTAGTATTATCATAATTATTAATTTCATAAACAAATGATCTTCATATAAAAATATATTTAAAATATAAATAACTTAACTATATATATATATATATATATATATATATATATATATATATATATATATATATATATATATATATATATATATTTAAATAAATAATGAAATATATACGTTATTAATATAAAAACCATATCCATAATAATAATACGAATATTTGTTCAATTAAAACTATACGTTTTAATATATATATATATATATATATATATATATATATATATATATATATATATATATATATATATATATATATATATATATATATATATATATATATATATATGATATAGGTTCGCGAATCTGAGGCCAACCCTGCATTGTTCAATGTCGTCATATGTATTTTTACTACAAAATACAGTATTGTGAGTTTCATTTGCTCCATTTTTAAATGCTTTTGCAATATATATTTTTGGGACTGAGAATACATGCACTATTTTTATAACTGTTTTACGAAATAGACACAAATAATTGAAACTACTTTATATGGTTGAATGGATCGAAGCCGAATATGCCCCTTTTAGCTTGGTAGCCTAAGAATTAGGGAACATCACTAATTTTGAGAACTAGTGCACCCCTAATTGACGCGAATCCTAAAGGTAGATCTATCGGGCCCAACAAGCCCCATTCTGGAATTTGGAATGCTTTAGTACTTTGAAATTATCATGTCCGATGGGTGTCCCGGAATGATGGGGATATTCTATATGCATCTTGTTAATGTCGGTTACCAGGTGTTCACCATATGAATGATTTTTATCTCTATGCAGTTTGCGAAATGCCTGATATGAGATGATGTTTATGATAAATGAAATGAAAACCTTGTGGTCTATTAAATTAATGAAAATGATTGTTATGATAAACTAATGAACTCACCAACCTTTTGGTTGACATTTGAAAGCATGTTTATTCTCATGTATGAAAGAAATCTTCCGCTGTGCATTTGCTCATATTAGAGATATTACTTGGAGTCATTCATGACATATTTCAAAAGACGTTACATTCGAGTCGTTGAGTTCATCAAGATTATTATTAAGTCAATTATAGTTGGATATATTATAAAATGGTATGCATGCCGTCAACTTTTGATGTGATGAAAGATTGTCTTTTAAAAACGAATGCAATGTTTGTAAAATGTATCATATAGAGGACAAGTACCTCGCGATGTAACCAAATGTAATGTATTCGTCCAGATGGATTAGGACGGGTCATTAGAGTTGGTATCAGAGCGGTGGTCTTAGCGAACCAGGTCTTGCATTAGTGTGTCTAACTGATAGTTGTTTAGATGCGTTAGTGCGTCTGGACTTCGACCGTGTCTGAATGTCAAAAGTTTTGCTTATCATTTTGTGTCAAAAATTACATGCTTATCATCCTTAGGAAATTACCTGCTTATCATTCTTAGTCTAGATACGTTTTACTGCATTGACTGCATGAATAGTGTACAGACAAAGTTCATATCTTAGAGTATCTGTTAATCCATATCTTAGTGTATCTGTTATTGTAAACTTTGCATGTCAGTTCCGAAAAATCCTCCGTAACTTATGAGATTTTGGAATAACAAACTAAGTCCTATAATCTATTTCTTATCGAAAATCCTTTATCTGATCGTACGAGATGAATCCCTCAACCAGTCCGAGTCCCTCAGATTTCGATAGCTATTCCGATAGTTATTCCGACAGCTATTCCGACATGGATATTCACCTAAGCTCCGAAAGCAGTGTAAATGAAATAAATCAACCAACTAGTCATCTTCAATTCATCTGATGGGTTCGTAGTCGACTTAACCGATGGAGACGCGAAGAAGGCGATCCTTTCCACCAACCGAATTCACCTCTTGGCGATGAACCTGAAACACTTAACGGCGAATTAGTCCGAAACACCAATTTCACCCTCATTTCTAGGATATCTCGTAACTATTATATATTATCCACAATTCTACACCTTATTCATCCGCTCGTTCCGACCGACAATCATCCTGGAGTAATGGAAGAAGTTAACGAGCTTCGCGCTCGAGTAATAAATTCGGAGAATATGGTGCAAAATTTACCAGCTTTAGCAACATCACCGGCATCAACAGTACCATCAGTAACAACACCAGTACCATCAACAATCCATGCCTCAACATCTCATTCTGTACCTCGAGTATAATCATCATTTACGTATCGTTCTACATCAATTATCTTCGTTCTGCATGGCGATTATGTAATATCTAATGTCTTAGAGATTATGTATTCTAGTTCTAACGGTAAATCAAATGAGATTAATATTATATTAACTCATTAAATCCATGATTACATCTGAAGAAAATATATACGTAAGTATATTTTCATGAAGATTGTAATTAAACATCCTTTCGTACAAACTGATAATGGTGAAAATATTTTAACGGGTAGGTAATACCCGAGAAAATATTTAGATTTCACATTAATACCCGAGAAATATTTAGATTTCACTGTACATTCTTCAAATCTGATTCAACATTCATTTACTATCCTATTTACATCTACAGGGATACGAATCCGTTCACCGCAGAATAACCATTTTCATTCAATTTCATATTTGGATTTTGACATATCAGAATTCAACAAGTGGCATAATGAAGAAAATATTATACAATTAAAATGAATTAAAATATTGATTATAACATATGAAACTAAACAATTCTTCAAGTTTGCCACTTAATTTCATCTTAAACCTCATTTGTATCTTGACGATTACAATCTGCGTTCAAACCTTTCATAATTCTTGAAAACATCTCAAACGAGAGGATGAACCAACCGCACTTCATCTACGGAAGAAAAGATTGATGCATATAGTGGTGCACCTGAAAACACCCGGAACCTGAGTAAACGTATAACACGTATCTGTGCTAGCTCCTTTGACATTGTATTACAGAAAGTAACCTTGCAATCCCTTTCCAAAGTAGCCAATTTTGTCACAGCTTCAGCGAATCAATTTCGACTTTTCATTCGAATAAACCTTATTATAACTTTGATATATACGTTGCCCTTCGTCATCGTTATCGGAGAACAGTTTATATTCCACTATATTAACAATAAACTTACCAGCAACTTCATTACTCATTAACCTGAGTTTCTCTGAAGAATCATTATATGTGTTCATTAAAAACCTTATCATATACTCATCCACATCTTGTAACGGTGATTATCATACCAAATACCGGGAGGCATCAATCGATAATCTCGAATTTCTCATCGATTCTACGACAACAATTATATATATATAACTTTTATCTCCTGGTTTTACGAACTTCAATTCTGAATTTTTGAAAAGTGCTTTAGCCTATGAGTCAGTTTTCCGAGTTTTGAAAAAGCTGATGAAGTAGTGAAAATTGAAGACTGCCTTAACAGTCAAAAGTTTGATTATAAAGAATGGAGTGCTGGAAACACTCAATGGAAAATTTGTACTGAAAAACGGATTGAGCAAACCATGAAAGAGGCTGTGGACAAATCGCAAATACGAAATCTACCTTCAAAGAATCCAAATGATTCAGTGTCTGCTGAAGTCTTTAGCGAATACCTTGCTCCTTACTCTAAAACCATTGCGAACAATATTCTTCATCATCCTCTGATGTTATACATTCTAAGATATCATCGTATCTTTCATTATAAATATCCTCGATATTTCTGAAGATATTTTCATAACTATTCTTATCCGAAATCATTTATCTCTTCGCGATATCAGTGTTACATCAGAAAGGAAACTATTTTAGTTTCTAAATCCTGAAAAATTCAAATTTAAAATATGAATGTTTTTGAAGTAGTGTTGGAAATTGATGCATGAGTTAGTATAATATAATGACACTTGATCAACGTGATTATATTACAGTAAGTCATGCTGAGTTTCTAATGAAACATGATGATTCACAGATTATAACGTCATCATATGCCATGTTACACGACTCTTACATTCTACTTAATCTCCAAACATATTAAGAACATAATTTCCTGATAGTTCTATCTTTTCTCTTGAATTCTGGTACTTTAACTAATCAAGATCGTCTTATTACACACTCTCTCTTAGAACATTAGTCATGTTCATCCGAAATTCATATTTATGAATTCTGGGCTATTATTCGCTTAACTTAAAGTCGGGAGAGAAAACAAAAGGTACGGAACTCCAAAATATAAAGAAAATGGAGAGGGTGGATTTATAGTGAAATATCCGACAGAACAATCAAAACAGATCACCGCATTTAAATAAAGAGATCCTAATTTCCTTAAATCCCGAAGAATCAGATCTTTTAGATTTCGAAGATTTTCTTTAAAATCTCTGGAATTCCGGAAATCAACCATGACTACGTCAAAAGTTATGACGAAACTTATTTTCCTCATTCCACTATTTTGTGATAGCTTCACTCGTACTCTTCATAAAATCAAATTGTTTGATCTATATTACTCAATGGTGACAAAACTCTAATTTCCAGCTCGTATGCGTCATGAAAACATACTTATTGTCTGCCATGACCATCCTAATCAAATTTCGGGGACGAAATTTCTTTAACGGGCAGCTACTGTGACGACCCGGAAATTTCCGACCAAATTTAAACTTAATCTGTAAATGAATTCGACACGATAAGCAAAGTCTGTAAAGTGAGTCTCAAAATTTTTGGAACAAGTTTACATGAATTCATTTAACCTTTGACTATTCCCGATGATTCACGAACTATTGTCTGTAAATAAATATGTAAATATTTATATAAATAGAAATATAAGAGTATATATAATACTTTGCGTAAATAAAATACAATTTAATCATTTGGAATTAAAAATGTAAACTAATAAACAGAATAAATAAGTTGCTATGATTATATATATTTATGAAACCTATACATAAGTAATGATATATCTATATAGTAAGATATATATAAAAATTTATAAATATTCTATCTTCGATAAAGGATATTATAATTGTTTATTAAATATTACATCAAATTAATTACAAGTTTGAAATATAATTGTTATTGCTTCCATTATTATTATTAACATTTATATTTAATATCACTACTTGTTAAATTAATATTTTCAATATATATTATATAGATATGAAAATTAATACATGTAAGGTGTTATAATTATTAATATTATTGTTATCATTATTAATAGCATTGTTATTATAATTAATAAAAAAAATTTAATTAGTATTATGATTATTACCTTTATAAGTGTCATTATTTTCATAAATAACACAAATAGTATTATTATCATGAATAAGGTTAATATCATCAATGTTATAGTTAATATCATTATTATTACTAATTACTATACTATAATTTTTTTTAATTATTATTAGTATTATTATTAATTAACATTAATAATACTATTATTATCAATTACACTAAAAATTATTATTATTATGAATTATTATTGTATTACTCTTATTATTATTATCATAATTATTAATAATATTATTATTATTATTTGTAATATAATTATATTATAATTATTAATTATTTATCATAAATATATAGATAGAATCAGGATCAGATGCAGTTCACGTATATATCACCTGCAGTTGATTCTTTTTTTCTTATCTGTAAAATCGAATCCTCAATACTTTAAGACAATCAATTTAAAACAAAATCAGTTAGAACTCATAATCCACTTTTAATTTTTTATTTATTTGCTGTTCATAATTGTACAATCTTGTCGACTTCTTCCCAATTATATGAGTCGAGTAGTTTGTGTTTGGAGGAGAATTCATTTAACTTTCTATCGCCAATATTCAATGATAACTGGTACCAGTTTATTCGAATAAATCAAAACAGAAATTTTATTTTACTTTTTCTCTTCGACACCTCTGTTATAACACTTTTAATCAAAACCTCAAATTCGTATTAAATTTCAAAATTTGTAATTGTAGTGTTGTTAGGAATTCCACAAGTAAACTTTCTACAAAATCTCATCTGTCAATTCATTATATTGAGCTCTAATTTTGGAGTCAAAGTTTGGATTTCCAAAAGTCAACTATTATGTTCATCCAGAAATTCGAAGTTGCTGTTATGATTTAAGCTAAATTATCGAATCAGATAGTTTCTAACTACGATTTAACACAGCTTTTATGTTATAAATTTTGTCTAAAACACTATAGAATTCGAAAACTGAATTGGTGTTCTTCGTTTTTCTTCAAGCAGCAGATACAGCTTTTTTGTTTTTTTTTTGTTTTTGTTTTAAATTCTTGTGTCAAACAATAAAAATCTCAACTAGTCACTCATGTTTCATTAGAAAATCCTAGTTCCATTGTTTAACTCACTGTAGGATTGGATTTGATGGTTCCAGTTGATTTGAATCATGAATAAGAAACAGATAGAAAGATATATGATATATTTTTTTAGCTGGGCGTATTAAAAAAGAAAAAAACGTGATAGAGTGGATGGTTAGGTGTTTGTTCGGCTATTCGAGAGGTCATGGGTTCGAGCCCGGGCGTGGGCAGCTATAATTATTGTTTTTGGAAATCTTTGTGAGGTAGTCTTCTCACTATTATTATTATTATTGTTATTATTATTATCATCATTATTATTATTATTGTTGTTAATGTTATTATTAAATAATTATTATTAATTATTATTATTATCATAAACATAATTATATGGATACATGTAAAAATTATGATTATGACTACCAACTAATATTATAAGAAACTATAGTCATGAGTTTATAAATTAAACACAAAGATTATGATTATTATGACTATAAAGGTTTTAATAATATAGTTCAAGTAACTAATATAGAAAATTTAGATATAAATACTATTATGAAAATGATTAAAATTATAACTTAAAGGAATTATTAAAACTATTATAATTATAGTTAACATAGTTATTATAATACAACTCAGTATCATTATTTTTATTAATATCATTATTATCACTTTTATCATTATTATTGTATAGTATCATTATTATTACCAAAATTAGTATTATCATAATTATTAATTTCACAAACAAATGATCTTCATATAAATATATATTTAAAATATAAATAACTTAACTATATTTATATATATATTTTTAAATAAATAATGAAATATATAAGTTATTAATATAAAAACCATATCCATAATAATAATACGAATATTTGTTCAATTAAAAGTATACGTTTTAATATATATACGAATGATATAGGTTCGTGAATCCGATGCCAACCCTGCATTGTTCAATGTCGTCATATGTATTTTTACTACAAAATACAGTATTGTGAGTTTCATTTGCTCCCCTTTTAAATGCTTTTGCAATATATATTTTTGGGACTGAAAATACATGCGCTATTTTTATAACTGTTTTACGAAATAGACACAAGTAATTGAAACTACATTATATGGTTGAATGGATCGAAGCCGAATATGCCCCTTTTAGCTTGGTAGCCTAAGAATTAGGGAACATCACTAATTTTGAGAATTAGTGCACCCCTAATTGACGCGAATTCTAAAGGTAGATCTATCAGGCCCAACAAGCCCCATTCTGGAATTTGGAATGCTTTAGTACTTCGAAATTATCATGTCCGATGGGTGTCCCGGAATGATGGGGATATTCTATATGCATCTTGTTAATGTCGGTTACCAGGTGTTCACCATATGAATGATTTTTATCTCTATGCAGTTTGCGAAATGCCTGATATGAGATGATGTTTATGATAAATGAAATGAAAATCTTGTGGTCTATTAAATTAATGAAAATGATTGTTATGATAAACTAATGAACTCACCAACCTTTTGGTTGACACTTGAAAGCATGTTTATTCTCAGGTATGAAAGAAATCTTCCGCTGTGCATTTGCTCATATTAGAGATATTACTTGGAGTCATTCATGACATATTTCAAAAGACGTTGCATTCGAGTCGTTGAGTTCATCAAGATTATTATTAAGTCAATTATAGTTGGATATATTATAAAATGGTATGCATGCCGTCAACTTACGATGTGATGAAAGATTGTCTTTTAAAAACGAATGCAATGTTTGTAAAATGTATCATATAGAGGACAAGTACCTCGCGATGTAACCAAATGTAATGTATTCGTCCAGATGGATTAGGAAGGGTCGTTAGACCCGCCACATTACTCAATAAATTTTACATGTTTTAAAGACTCCAATTCAAGTATTTGACCACCGGGCGTCTTCCACCCATTTACAATTCAAAATATAAGTTTCGACCGACAAGTTTAAATACCAAACAAAACACGAGCATGGTGTGTGGGGTTAAACTACCCAAACCTAGGTCGAACTTCAAAAGCAATACACTAGCATAATCATATGGGGAGCCCGCTAGTCCAAACGAATACCCTTGCCTTTGTCCACGCCGGAGCCTAAAAGAGTAAACAACGAGAGGGTAAACATAACGCTTAGTGAATGCAATAATTATACACATACATATATAATTTACCTACTTGCAATCACTTACACAATTACCGTATACATGCTAGCATTCTATATAGCATACCAACGCAAAGTATAACGTAAATCTCCAAATCTCAAGCTAGCACAAAAATAGCATATATCCCAAACAATAAAATATGCTAAATAATAAACAACACACCAAACATCAATGTTCGAAACATCCGTTAGTATTCAATACTAGCCCCGCGAATGGTATCGTCAACATCAAACTTAAATCCCATCCGCCCTTATTAATGTGGTATCGTCAACATCGAACTTAAAACCCACATATGAGGTATCGTCAACATCGAACTTTAAACCCTCATCACACATCACTACAATAGTGGTATGACATCGTCAACATCGAACTTTAAATCCATACATGTGGTATCGTCAACACCGAACTTTAAACCCTCAACAACAACAATAACACACACAAGGACATGGTATCGTCACATCGAACTTTAAACCCATATCCCACAAGTAAATAAATCATATACATATGCATATAATTATTCCACTCACCTTGTATCTAAAAACGGAGGTAAGCCAACAAGCTCTTCAACCGTCAATGAAATCACCTATTACATTAACATAAAATCAACACTTATCTAAATGGAACTCTTAACCCGCCCAAATAGACACCTAGTGCAAATGTTCACCCTTTGCACTCTTAACGCCAATCATAGGCCTAACTCACCAATAATCACTAAAACTAGTGACCATGGCATTAAATCACCCAACTACACACCACTAGGTCATTCAAAACTCGTTTGACCCATTTCAAGGTTAACACACCCATTTGGGTCATCCACAACCCAAATAACACTCATTCACTTAACAACAAAGTGTGCTAGTGTTTGACTAACCATTTGAGACCCATAAACACATTTATCATTTCAAAACCCTAGGTGAGTCATCATTGGGTCTTCATCACCAATCTTACCCAAAAATCCCCAAATCACTAACAAATGGGTTTTATGTTAACCACTAACTCAAACCCTAGCCCTCAAACAATTTAAAGTAAAGAAATCAAGATTAGGACATACCACCACAATCAAGACGTAGCTAGTAACGAGATGCACAACTTTAACTCTTGCACTTTAACCCAAAACAAGCTCCATCCTCTTAGATTTGTTTAACGACCCGTCAAAGTACACTTGACGACCATCATTATCTTGGTCCCACAGCTTGATTATAACTCTATATGAATTTAATAAATAACCTTGCATTCTTTATTTAAAAATGATTTCCTATAAAGGAAACCTATCAAAATATGTAAGTTTAGAAAAACCATACATTATTGCTTATCTAAAAGTTGACCAAAACAAAGTCAACAGCATCCACTATTAAATGTATCAAAATAGAATGCAAGTTATTGTTTAACAAAAGCTGCCATCAAAAATATGCAGACTCTCTAAGCACAGCGGAAGCAATCAATCATGAACCTGAGAATAAAACATGCGAGTAACTGTCAACAAAAATGTTGAGTGAGTTATAGGTTTAATATTGCAAACAATATTTAATTTGAACCATTAAAACTTTATGTTTGAAAACATAAAAACTCCTTTTTGGACCACCAAATTATATGCTAGAAAACATATAAAAACATTATTCTATTTTTCGTGAGCCACCTGGTAACCACATAACCATTTATTTACCCTTGCCAAACACAATAAATAATATACACCGAACAAGTGTATCTACAACAAATTACGAAGTACTAAACATTCCGATTATAAATTGCTAGCGCGACTAACTCGAAATGGGGTTGTCAAACCCGATAGATCTATCCGTAGGATTCGCGTTCACCAGTAGAAACCAGTGATTACAGTTACCAGACTAGGGAATATTTTTGTTCAACTCACAATGAATAATTAAAACCAACTTCCACTTGTGTCCAAAATATAAATAAATTGCATGTATTCTCATCCCAAAAGATTTAAAATAGAAAAATGGGACTATAACTCACCTTAATAGCAAACGAAGTAACCACACAAATATGCGAACAGCAAATGAAGTAAAGTGATCAGGAATGATCACAACGCCAACCTATAAATAAAGCAGGTCGATATAAATAACTAACTTAGGTCAAGTCTTAGTATGATAGCTATTGTACATGTTGCTAGTAGACATAGAACAATACTCAACATGCATCGGTTTGATCGGAACAACGTACGGACACACACTTTCTATTTTTAGCAGGTTTCCATTTTTAGAAAGTTTCTATTTTTGAAAAGTTTCTATTTTTGGAAAGTTTCTATTTTTTGAAAGTTTCCAAATTTAGAAAGTTTCTATGTTTAGAAAGTTTTAAGTTAGGGAAGTTTCCTTATTTATAAAGTCAACAAAAGTCAACTGAAAGTCAAAGTCAACCAGAAGTCAACTCAAAAGTCAACCTTGGTCAAACATAGTCAACGTAAATTTTAAAAGTGTAAGTTGTAATAATAATGTAAGTTATAATGTTTATTAAAGTTAAATATGTCTAATTATGTCATAACATAAGTTTAATTAAATTAAAATGAATTATTAAAGTTAATATAAGTTTAAATGATATAATTAATATAACATAAGTATTTAATTAATTAATTAAATATTAGTCATAATATAAGTATTATTAATTAATAATAAATTTTAAATCATATCATAAGTATTATTAATTAATAATGAATTATTAATCATATCATAAGTTTCTAATTATAATTATTAAATCGTAAGTATTTAATAATTAAATTATAATTAAATAATAACTAAGCCTTATAATAATTAAATAATTATTTAATCCTTATTATAAGTCTCATTATAATGATCTCATAATGTAAGTTTAATACTTACCATAAGTATTTTCCATTAATAATAAAAGTATTATTAATTAAAAGTTTAATTAAAATTTTAATTAAATCACAAGTAATAATTAAATGATATAATAAATATATATCATAAGTCTTAAATAATAATAATTACTTTTTTATCATAAGTAATTAAATGATAATGAAATCCATTATTTTTATCATAAGTTTAATAGTTAATCATAAATTTTAAATCAAAAGTTCATCGGGTCGTATCTTGAGCCCCGGGTGTCGGTTTTCGGTGAGCCTTACATATATCTCCGCCTAATCGAACCACCCGACACTTTGGTACACTCAAGAACACACCAAGAACAGGCTACAAGTCGTGATGATCAGCCATGACACCACTTGAAACTTTAATTCAATCAAAATCGTGTTTTAGACGTAACGGGTGAATCATGGCTCGTATTTAGATGACCCGAACATGAAAGTTCGTCCCATCATTGATACTAACACACTAACACATCCTAAAGTCACCAAATATGGTCACAAAGTCGGACCAAACCTGGTTCATACCAATATCACTTTTCAATTTTAACAAAATATCATTTTGATCATATCTAGGGCTCCGGGAATCGAAACGACATGAATCCGGAGTCTAAAGTTAATGTCTTGATGAGAGAAACTCATCTAGATACTTTATTTTAACTTTTATAACAGTCAAAATATCAGAAATACACGAAATAGCTGCTGTCCCAATTTTATCAAACCGAAAACATGTGTTTATGAGTAATTCTATGCATACAAACACCATTACAACAACAAGTAATCATCATACTATTAAAATATAATCAAAATACAGAAAAATAAAGAAAAATTAAAAGTTCTAGGGTTAGGGATTATACCCTAATCAATAATCAAATGATATGAACGTGTAGAGGAGAACGAGAGAAATCCGTTGATGCTAAAAGCCCCTTGATCCAAGCTCTAGATGATGATCAATTGAAAATGATGATGGTGAGAAAAGTGGCGGCCAAAAAAGGGAGGAGAAAGAAGAAAGGAAATTTTGAGAGAAAATAATAAGAATGAAATAAAATGATGTGTAAATGGAATTTATCAAAAAAAAAAAAAAATTAAAACTAAACCTCCCCCATAAAGGGTGTCCGGTTTTCCATGGGTAGGGTGGGCCCCATTTTGGCCCAAAATTGATAAATGACTAATTGCTTGTGGCCCGAACGCCCGATCGAAGCCCGAAACGCGAAAACGCTACTACGCGATTGATTTTTCGGAGAGATAACAACTACGCGACGGATAAAATATATAAACACTATATATAATCATATGACATTAAAATATCATATTTAAAATAATTAAGACTTAAAAATCCCAAAAGCTCGACCGTTGGTTTGAAAATTGAAAAGATTCGCCGGATAGAAATCCGCGACACGTAGAAACGTACAATTTAAGATATGAATACAAATATTCATAAAACACATAATAATTAATATATTATTACAAAAATAATAATATAGGTAATAGAAATGACGTGGCACGAATAACAGTTAACGGTCGTTAAATAATTAACGGTAAAATATAACGGAAAAAGTAGGGTCGTGACAGTACCTTCCCGTTACGGAAATTTCGTCCCGAAATTTAAGTAGATGCAGGGGTTGACTCGGCATCTGGGAACAAATGCGGGTACTTCTGCCTCATCTGACCTCCACGCTCCCAAGTGAACTTGGGACCGCGTCTGGCATTCCACCTAACTCAACAATAGGAATTTTTCTCTGCTTGAGAGTCTTAACCTCTCGGTCCATATTTTCGACAGGTTCCTTAATAAAATGGAGTTGTTTATCAACATGAAGTTCCTCCAGAGGAATAGTTTCATCGGCCTCGGCCAAATACTTATTCAAATTCGATACATGAAAAACATCGTGAACGGCACTGTGTTCTTGTGGCAACTTCAAACGATAAGCCGCCGGTCCAACTCTCTCAATAATCTCAAAAGGTCCAACAAAACGAGGACTCAACTTTCCCCTTTTACCAAAACGTATCACATCCTTCCAAGGTGAAACCTTTAACATAACACGCTTACTGACCTGAAATTAAATATCGTTCCTTCACTTATTGGCATAACTCTTTTGCCGATTTCTGGCAGTTCTCAATCTTTCTTTAATCTGTACAATTTTCTCGGTAGTCTCATGAATAACTTCTGGGCCTGTGAGTTGAGCATCCCCAACCTCATTCCAACAGATAGGAGACCTACACTTTCTACCATACAGAGCTTCAAACGGTGCAGCTTCAATACTTCCATGATAACTGTTATTATAAGAAAATTCAGCCAATGGCAAGTATCTATCCCACCCATTACCAAAATCAATCACGCATGCTCGTAACATGTCTTCCAAAGTTTGAATGGTCCTTTCACTCTGACCATCCGTCTGCGGATGATAAGCGGTGCTCATATCCAATTTAATTCCCAAAGCTTCCTGTAAAGGGGTACCAAAACCTCGATATAAATCGACTGTCTCGGTCTGAAATAAAAGGTACATGAACACCATGCCCTGAAACAATCTCCTTCAATTACAAACGAGTAAGCTTCTCTATCAAATCGGTTTCCTTAATCGGTAAGAAATGAGCTGATTTTGTGAGTCGGTCAACAATCACCCAAATGGTATCATAACCACCCACATCTCGCAGTAACTTCGTAATAAAATCCGTTGTAATACCTTCCCACTTCCACTCGGGAATCTTAGGTTGCACCAAAAGTCCAGACGGTTTCTGATGTTCAGCTTTAACCTTAGCACATGTCAAACACTTAGCCACATACGTAGCCACATCAGCTTTCAAATTAGGCCACCAATACAGCTCCTTAAGATCATGATACATCTTTCCTGAACCAGGATGAATAGAGTACCTAGACTTATGAGCCTCCTCTAGAACAAGTTGTCGCAGATCACCAAACTTCGGAACCCAAAGGCATCCCGCAAAATACCGAGTACCATCGGTTCGTACCTCTAACTGTTTACTCAAGCCTCGGACCTTCCCGTTACAAAATTCTCCTCCTTCAAGGCTTCTTATTAAGCTGCAAGAATCTGCCTTACGAGGTTTGTTCGAATGGTCATATTTAAGGCCCTAAACCTATGAGGTTCAGTCCTCTCTTTACGACTTAATGTATTTACCACAACATTAGCCTTCCCCGGATGATATAAAAGTTCACAATCATAATCTTTCAATGTCTCAATCCATCTTCGTTGCCTCATATTCGACTGTTTCTGATCAAGGATATGTTGATGTCTTTTGTGATCAGTGTACACTGTACTTTTGACCCCATAAAGATAATGTATCCAAATCTTAAGCACAAACACAACAGCTCCCAACTCTAAATCATGGGTTGTATAATTCTTCTCGTGAATCTTCAACTGACGTAACGCGTACGCAATAACTTTCTTTTGTTGCATCAAAACACAACCAAAGCCCTGATGCGATGCATCACAATAGACGACAAAATAATCATTACCCTCAGGTAGCGACAATATCGGAGGGGTAGTCAACTTCTTCCTCGGGGTTTGAAAAGTAGTCTCTTGTTCATCCTTCCACTCATACTTCTTCCCCTTATGCGTTAAAGCAGTCAGAGGTTTCGCTACTCGTGAAAAATCTTGAATGAACCTTCTATAATAGCCTGCCAAACCTAGGAACTGGCGAATCTGAGTAGGAGTTTTCGGAATTTCCCACTTCTCAATCGCCGTATTCTTAGCAGGATCAACTTGAATTCCCTTCTTACCAACAACATGTCCAAGGAATTGAACTTCTTTCAACCAGAACGCGCACTTATAGAACTTAGCGTACAACTCTTCCATCCTCAACAAATCAAGGACTGACTTCAAATGTTCTTCGTGCTCTTCATCACTCTTGGAATAAATAAGGATTTCATCGATGAAAACAATAACGAATTTGTCCAGATAGGGTCTACACACACGGTTCATGAGGTCCATGAACACAGCAGGTGTATTTGTCAATTCGAACAGCATAACAAGGAATTCATAGTGATCATAACGGGTGCGGGAAGCGGTTTTCAGAACATCAGTTTATTTAACACGCAGTTGATGATAACCAGAACGAAGATCGATCTTAGAATAAATAGACGAACCTTGAAGTTGATCGAACAGATCATCAATTCTCGAAAAAGGGTAACGATTCTTAATAGTACGCTTGTTTAACTCGCGATAATCAATACACATTCGGAACGAACCATCTTTCTTCTTGACAAACAAAATAGGAGCTCCCCAAGGGGACGAACTTGGACGAATGAAATATAGTTGCAACAATGAAGGAAGAAATATATGGAGTAGTCACATCGGTGGCATAGATATTTAAGGCAATTCTCTCAAAGGAGATAACGAGGATCATGGACTTCAAAGTAAATTTTCATTACATTTCCGAAAGGAAGACGTACGGAATGTGTGATCTTTAAACGAGGGTGAACTTCCTAGCACAAGGAGCGAGGAAATCTAGGATTCGTCCATATTCTTAAATTGATGTGCGGATGAAAAGAACGCGAATCATGGGTTATAAAGAATGGCCGACTTCAGGTGAGATGAATCTCCAAAAATAATTTCGTGCACCTCAAAGTATTGGATCATAGGATTGATGTTTTCGAGGGTGTTACGGTTGACAGTGAATATTGAGAGTAGAAACTCCTCAAACGGTCTAGTGTAATATATATATCCATGATACTCACTATAACAACAGTTGGGGTAGAAACCCACATAGCACATTTTCTACAATAGGGTAACCACCGAGTGTACCCCAGAAAATTGATTTATCGGTCCGCGTTTCGGCCATGTCCAAACATAAGAGGGAAAATTTTACGAGCGCAAATACTTTCCAACAAATTTTATAAAACCGGAATCCAAAGTGGTATAAGAGTTTCTATCAACGAACGTAATGGTAAGTTTCATCCTTAAACGGAGAATAAGAAGAACCGTGATCCAAATACTCTATAGAGTAATGCGAAAATTTGATAAGATCAATCAAAAGGGGTTTTGAAAAAAAACTTTAAACGTTTGATGTGATAACATAAACGGAACGAAGTTCTTGGTAAATTTAGAAGCATGTACAACGTGTACCATTTTATATAAAAACAAATTGACTTAGTTAAACAGCTCAATAAATGAGTGGTCTTAAAATAATTTTGGAGGTATAATTTAGTATATACTACCCGAAATAGGTAAGGGTAAATTTATTCTTTTGAATCCATACATACATATATGATTTTATAAATTGTATACATGACAAAATATTTCATTACTTCTATTCGCCCATAAATCCCGTGAGAACCGCCCAATTAAACAAATTTGTAAAACTCCCGATGATAAACAGAGTATCTGTATTCAGAGGTTACAAGTTGAAGTAAGATCGTGGAATATCGAGTAAAGGACTTGAATCGTCGTGCGACATAATGTTACGAGGTCATGAAAACCAATGAGTTAAATGTTGTTTTGACTAATATCAGGACATAAGTCCTTGGGCCAAAACTGTTCCCGAGCGAAGCTGTTGCTAACAAGTGAGTTATGAAGGATAGAGCATGAGATAGATAATCCGGTTAAAACGAGCTTCTCGTATATCAAGAAATAAGATAATGAATGTTTTACCTACCCATGTAATAGCTCGGAATTTCTGAATGAGTGGTGTAAAATTTTCTTTGACTTACTTTCTATTCCTCATGTCACAATATTGGGACTTCTTTATGAATTAACGTAATATTATCACGTTGGCCTGACGCCATTATATTTCACTAATTCATAGTTCCATTCCAATAGCACTACATGAGGTCAGGATACGCGATCAACCTCGAATTTCCACACAATTTCTCTAAAATAATTTCTTAAACAATGTGCTAAGGATAGCACAAGAGACAAAATATCAAAAGTAATGAATAGGAATAACGATGACATAAAAATGTCTTCGAAGTACCAAGAATATCTAAAAGTCAAGAATGATGTTTTCTGGTTCAAAAACCAAAGCACAATGGCACAACGGCACAAAGGCACGTAACATAACAAGAATGTTATATACCTAAACATAATAGCTGGCATTGAAATGGCGAGCCTTTAGAAGTCAAGAATGACATCTCGGGTAATATAACTCAAACGTTATATACATAACCATATTAGATGACATAGGAATGTCGAGAATTTCAGAAGTCAAGAATGACATCCCTCGGTTTCACTATCCGAGGTGTTCTTATAAAAGATAAACTCGCGTGAGTCGGAGAATACGTTTAAATCAGAATGGGAGTTCCTCCTGGATTCAGAACATAAAAGAGATGTATGTATGATAACAATATACATACTAATACGATACAAATAATCACATATAATAATATATAATAGGTCGGGCTGTAGACTAGACTCACTAATGCACCCTATTGACTCGGGTAACGACATCAATGTAGCCTAATTCCCTACAACCTAGCTCTGATACCAACTTTAATGACCCGTCAAAGTACACTTGACGACCATCGTTATCTTGGTCCCACAGCTTGATCATAACTCTATATGAATTTAATAAATAACCTTGCATTCTTTATTTAAAAATGATTTCCTATAAAGGAAACCTATCAAAATATGTAAGTTTAGAAAAACCATACATTATTACTTATCTAAAAGTTGACCAAAACAAAGTCAACAGCATCCACTATTAAATGTATCAAAATAGAATGCAAGTTATTGTTTAACAAAAGCTGCCATCAAAAATATGCAGACTCTCTAAGCACAGCGGAAGCAATCAATCATGAACCTGAGAATAAAACATGCGAGTAACTGTCAACAAAAATGTTGAGTGAGTTATAGGTTTAATATTGCAAACAATATTTAATTTGAACAAATAAAACTTTATGTTTGAAAACATAAAAACTCCTTTTTGGACCACCAAATTATATTCTAGAAAACATATAAAAACATTATTCCATTTTTCGTGAGCCACCTGGTAACCACTTAACCATTTATTTACCCTTTCCAAACACAATAAATAATATACACCGAACAAGTGTATCTACAACAAATTACGAAGTACTAAACATTCTGATTATAAATTGCTAGCGCGACTAGCTCGAAATGGGGTTGCAAACCCGATAGATCTATCCGTAGGATTCGCGTTCACCAGTAGAAACCAGTGATTACAGTTACCAGACTAGGGAATATTTTTGTTCAACTCACAATGAATAATTTAAACCAACTTCCACTTGTGTCCAAAATATAAATAAATTGCATGTATTCTCATCCCAAAAGATTTAAAATAGAAAAATGGGACTATAACTCACCTTAATAGCAAACGAAGTAACCACACAAATATGCGAACATAAAATGAAGTAAAGTGATCAGGAATGATCACAACGCCAACCTATAAATAAAGCAGGTCGATATAAATAACTAACTTAGGTCAAGTCTTAGTATGATAGCTATTGTACATGTTGCAAGTAGACATAGAACAATACTCAACATGCATCGGTTTGATCGGAACAGCGTACGGACACACACTTTCTATTTTTAGCAGGTTTCCATTTTTGGAAAGTTTCTATTTTTGGAAAGTTTCTATTTTTGGAAAGTTTCTATTTTTGGAAAGTTTCCAAATTTAGAAAGTTTCTATTTTTAGAAAGTTTTAAGTTAGGGAAGTTTCCTTATTTAGAAAGTCAACAAAAGTCAACTGAAAGTCAAAGTCAACAGAAGTCAACTCAAAAGTCAACCTTGTTCAAACATAGTTAACGTAAATTTTAAAAGTGTAAGTTGTAATAATAATGTAAGTTATAATGTTTATTAAAGTTAAATATGTCTAATTATGTCATAACATAAGTTTAATTAAATTAAAATGAATTATTAAAGTTAATATAAGTTTAAATGATATAATTAATATAACATAATTATTTAATTAATTAATTAAATATTAGTCATAATATAAGTATTATTAATTAATAATAAATTTTAAATTATATCATAAGTATTATTAATTAATAATGAATTATTAATCATATCATAAGTTTCTAATTATAATTATTAAATCATAAGTATTTAATAATTAAATTATAATTAAATAATAACTAAGCCTTATAATAATTAAATAATTATTTAATCCTTATTATAAGTCTCATTATAATAATCTCATAATGTAAGTTTAATACTTACCATAAGTATTTTCCATTAATAATAAAAGTATTATTAATTAAAAGTTTAATTAAAATTTTAATTAAATCACAAGTAATAATTAAATGATATAATAAATATATATCATAAGTCTTAAATAATAATAATTACTTTTTTTATCATAAGTAATTAAATGATAATGAAATCCATTATTTTTATCATAAGTTTAATAGTTAATCATAAATTTTAAATCAAAAGTTCATCGGGTCGTATCTTGAGCCCCAGGTGTCGGTTTTCGGCGAGCCTTACATATATCTCTGCCTAATCGAACCACCCGACACTTTGGTACACTCAAGAACACACCAAGAACAGGCCACAAGTCATGATGATCAGCCATGACACCACTTGAAACTTTAATTCAATCAAAATTGTGTTTTAGACGTAACGGGTGATTCGTGGCTCGGATTTAGATGACCCGAACATGAAAGTTCGTCCCATCATTGATACTAATACACTAACACATCCTAAAGTCACCAAATATGGTCACAAAGTCGGACCAAACCTGGTTCATACCAATATCACTTTTCAATTTTTACAAAATATCATTTTGATCATATCTAGGGCTCCGGGAATCGAAACGACATGAATCCGGAGTCTAAAGTTAATGTCTTGATGAGAGGAACTCATCTAGATACTTTATTTTAACTTTTATAACAGTCAAAATATCAGAAATACACGAAATAGCTGCTGTCCCAATTTTATCAAACCGAAAACATGTGTTTATGAGTAATTCTATGCATACAAACACCATTACAACAACAAGTAATCATCATACTATTAAAATATAATCAAAATACAGAAAAATAAAGAAAAATTAAAAGTTCTAGGGTTAGGGTTTATACCCTAATCAATAATCAAATGATATGAACGTGTAGAGGAGAACGAGAAAAATCCGTTGATGTTAAAAGCCCCTTGATCCAAGCTCTAGATGATGATCAATTGAAAATGATGATGGTGAGAAAAGTGGCGGCCAAAAAAGGGAGGAGAAAGAAGAAAGGAAATTTTGAGAGAAAATAATAAGAATGAAATAAAATGATGTGTAAATGGAATTTATAAAAAAAAAAAAAAAAAATTTAAAACTAAACCTCCCCCATAAAGGGTTTCCGGTTTTCCATGGGTAGGGTGGGCCCCCTTTTGGCCCAAAATTGATAAATGACTAATTGCTTGTGGCCCGAACGCCCGATCGAAGCCCGAAACGCGAAAACGCTACTACGCGATTGATTTTTCGGAGAGATAACAACTACGCGACGGATAAAATATATAAACACTATATATAGTCATATGACATTAAAATATCATATTTAAAATAATTAAGACTTAAAAATCCCAAACGCTCGACCGTTGGTTTGAAAATCGAAAAGATTTGC
Organism: Rutidosis leptorrhynchoides; assembly: GCF_046630445.1. Lineage (NCBI taxonomy): Eukaryota > Viridiplantae > Streptophyta > Magnoliopsida > Asterales > Asteraceae > Rutidosis > Rutidosis leptorrhynchoides. Next base: position 105,685,189 of record NC_092337.1, read on the forward strand.
CGGATAGAAATCCGCGACACGTAGAAACGTACAATTTAAGATATGAATACAAATATTCATAAAACACATAATAATTAATATATTATTACAAAAATAATAATATAGGTAATAGAAATGACGTGGCACGAATAACAGTTAACGATCGTTAAATAATTAACAGTAAAAGATAACGGAAAAAGTAGGGTCGTGACAATTTGAGCTCTCTCTCTCTCTCTCAAATGAGTTTCTCTCTCTAGAATTGAAGTGGAAGAGATAAGGTGGGTGAAAGTGGAGTAAATGGCACTCCTAGATCTGATCTTGGGCTTTAAATTCTTCCTACGAGTGAAATTACCAAAAAGCCCTTTTAAATATCTTAATAGAAAACAGCTGGCCCAACAGACCCTAGCTGGGCCGCGGGCCTTTAGGCCGCGCTGCGGCCCAAAATAGAAAATTGAGGCCACCAGCAAAATATATATATATATATATATATATATATATATATATATATATATATATATATATATATATATATATATATATATATATATATCTATATATATATATATATGTATATGTATGTATATATATATATATATATACATACATACATACACACACACAAATATGTACATCTCGAACTTGGGTCTTACAGAATGTCGACGGAAGGGGATCTCTTATCTCTCGGATGATACCGTCCTCTATTCCTCATAAGTTCGGGACGATTCTCCATGTCAGCGGTAGTAAAATCTTCCTCCTAATCACTTAACGCAAATCCGTTATCTTCTAAAATCATATTATGTAATATGACACAACAATCCATAACTCTTCGCATCCTGTTTACTGACATAGTGTGTGATGCTAGTCTTAAAATATGAAACCTACCTTGAAGAACCCTATATGCCCTCTCTACATCCTTTCGGGCACTAGCTTGAAACCTGGTAAACCTAATCCTTGACTCATTGTCGGGCACAAAAAACCTTTGACTATAGTAGCCCGGCCAGGATATATGTCGTTAGCTAGGTAATAACCTTTAGTGTACTCATGACAATGTACCTCAAATGGTGCAGGTGGAGATGTTCCGTTCTTAAGTTTATCAAAAATGTAGGATTGATTCAAAACATTTATATCATTTTTGTAACACGCCATCCCAAAAAAAAAATTGCCAAATCCACAAGTCATACGAAGCAACTGCTTCAAGCATAATGGTAGGTTTCTTGTGATTACCCCTAGTGTTCGTCTCTTCAAAGCAATGGGACAATTCTTCTACTCCCAATGAATACAATCAATACTCCTGAGCATATCCTTGAAACCATGTTTCTCCTCATGTTTACCATATAATCGTGCAACATCATATGCATTCGGCGATCTCAAGTAGTGTGCTTTGTATAAATAATAATACATTTACAAAAGTGGTCTAAAAAAAGTATTGAAGAAAACTCACTAATTTTTAAATATCCATCAAACATAGCGGTGGCGGTTTCATATGCCCATTGTCGTAGGGACGAAGTACATTTTTGAAATATAGTAAAAGTTTGTCTCCCGATAGCATCAAAATGTTCGGTAAAATATCTAAAATGCTCGGGAATATCATAACTATTGAAATTAGAAATGCCTTGCAATATTTGGAGAAATAATTGAATCCGCATACGAAAATGCCTTTTAAATATATGTGGCGAAAACACGGGCGTCTCACTAAAATAATCGTTCCATAAATCTAGGCTTTCTCACGATCTCTAGGAATATAAATTCGGTTTCTTGGAACACGCAAGGAATTGACTTCGGAATCTTCATTTTCTAAGTCTTGTATTAGTGCAATAATACTTCCGTCCTTCGAATCGGATTCGAAACTAAGTAAATACGATGAAGATGCCATAATAATAAAAAATTGTAGATTTGTAAGTATAAAATTGAGAGAAAAATGAGTGTATTGGTTTGTTTAAATTAAAATGAGGTATGGGTATGAATAGAAGAAAATACAAATATTAAAAAAACGGCATTATAGCCGTTAGCCAACGACTAGGACACGTGGCTGAATCAAAACTTGACACCCACTTTGACCTTTTTCCATCGATATGCTATCTGACTCCCTTCAAGCGTCAGTCATGATGCTGCATTAAAGGCGTCAGGGGGCAACACCAAATGCCATCGCGTCTGACGAGACTCTGCTGACGCTGTGTTAAGTATGGTCTTAGTATATCATGTACCTCCTATACAATCAACTTCATTTCGATAAAATAGAAGTTTATCAAAATAACCGTAATAAAGTGTTATGTTTTAAAATAATCGTCATTCCAATTCTATAAATAAACTACCAGACCTTTCTATAGTAGTATTTTGGAAATAAAGTTGTTGATCAATTCTTTATATCAATTCTCTCTGATTTATTATTTTCAATAAATATCAAAGGCAATCCAATAACAATGTTGCATGCAAAAAGATTTCAAGCACATATATTGCATTTTGTGCTAAAATCTTTATAAATAACATAATCACTAGAAGAAAAGAGACATTTCTAGATGAAATATCGTCCGTATAATTGTAAAGTCTTGTTCCAAAAATAGCACAACTGCGCGTAGCGCAGTATTTTTGCGTGTAGCGCAATATATCGGGTAGACCAAGGTTGTTTTACAATTAATTTTAAATAGGGGACTTGTGTGCAATTATGCATGAGACGAGTTTTAAGGATAGTGACAAGAACTGGAACTTTGTTTGGTTCATCTCAAAGCTTCAAGAACACTCTCTCAACCTAGTAGGAGAGTAGTGTGAGAAAGTGAAGCTCTAGGTTGAAGAAGGTGAAAATTCAATCCAAAATGGAACTCATTCCTTGTGTTGCAGCCATCTAGTTTAATTTTGGCTCTAGAGGTGACACTATTTCAAATTTTATTGTTTGATTTCGAGTTTGGGTTAGGGTTTGAGTTGGTGGTGTGTTATAAACCCCATTTCCTTTAAAATTTAGGGGTTTTGGTGTAAGTTTGGGTATATAAACCCTAATGTGGTGGGTTTAAGGTTTGATGATGAATTTGAAAGTGATTAATCATGACTTTTTGTGTTAATCACTGAATTACAAGTGTATTGTTAATTAAGATGTTCATAAGAACATGTTTTGAGTTAAATTTGGGTGTTGACTTTGATTTGTGTCAAAGCTAGGTTTATGTCAAATTTTTGGTAAATCTAAGTGTAAGTACTTTGAATAATTGTGTAATTGGTGTTTTGAAGACATAATCACTAGCCATTAGTGATTATGGTGCTTTTGACTTGTGTCAAAATGGGTTATGTGCATTTGGGTCAAATTGGACTTGTAGGGTTAGTGTTGAAAAGTGATTAGGGTATAATCACTATCTTATAGGTATTCGTGGAGGAATTACGTACGATGGTCTTTTTGGGTCAATTACAATAGGCATTTGATTGTACTTGTTTGTGTGGATTAGAATTACCACCCATAGTGGTAAATTCGTTGTGCCCACTTAAGTGTCTAAATGGGCGGGTTTTAGTGAGTAAGGTGAAAACCCTAGGTTGAGGGTTGATGGTTCCGAAATCTCTATGAGAGAATGGGTTTTTATGTGCTTTTTCTGCCCGTGTTTTGATAGGTGATTACTTGCTCAGATGTGATGACGGTGATCGTGCTTATACGATATTATGTTGCTAGAGATTCCAATGTGAGTGGAATAATTATAGGTGTATATATGTGATTTATTTGCTTGTGTGAGGTGTTTTAACGACCCGTCAAAGTACACTTGACGACCAACGTTATCTTGGCCCCACAGCTTGATCATAACTCAAAATGAATTTAATAAATAACCTTGCATTCTTTATTTAAAAATGATTTTCTGTAAAGGAAACCTACCAAATATGTAAGTTTAGAAAAACCATACATAAATACTTAATCAAAAGTTGAAAAAAACAAAGTCAACAAACACCCGCAATTTAATGTATCAAAATAGAATGCAAGTTAATGTTTAACAAAAGCTGCCATCATAAATATGAAGACTCTCTAAGCACAGTGGAAGCAATCAATCATGAACCTGAGAATAAAACATGCGAGTAACTGTCAATAAAAATGTTGAGTGAATTATAGGTTTAATATTGCAAACAATATTTAATTTAAACCGTAAAAATTTATGTTTGAAAACATAAAGCCTTATTTTGGACCATAAAAATTATATGCTCGAAAACATATAAAACATTATTCCATTAACCCGTGAGCCACCTGTTAACCACTTAACCAATTCCACCCTTACCAAACTCAATATACACTGAACAAATGTATCTTCAAATAATTACGAAGTACTAATACATTCCGTATTCAAAAATTGCTAGCGCGACTAGCACGAAATGGGGTTGTCAAACCCGATAGATCTATCCATAGGATTCACGTTCACCAGTAGAAACCAGTGATTACAGTTACCAGACTAGAGAATATTTTTGTTCAACTCACAATGAATAACTTAAACCAACTTCCACTTGTGTCCAATATAAAAAAATAAAATGCATGTATTCTCATCCCAAAAGATATAAAATAGAAAAATGGGACTATAACTCACCTTAAAGCAAATGAAGTAACCACACAAAAAGTGAACATCAAACGAAGTAAAGTGATCAAGAATAATCACAACGCCGACCTATACATAAAGCAGGTCGAGATAGATAACTAACTTAGGTCAAGTCTTAGTATGATCGCTATAGTACTTGTTGCAAGTAGACATAGAACAATACTCAACATGCTTCGATTTGATCAGAACGGCGTAAGGACACATACTTTCTATTTTTAGAAAGTTTCTATTTTAGGAAAGTTTCTATTTTTGGAAGGTTTCTATTTTTAGAAAGTTTCTATTTTTGGAAAGTTTATAAGTTAGGAAAGTTTCCTTAATTAGAAAGTCAGCAAAAGTCAACTGAAAGTCAATGTCACCTGAAAGTCAAATTAAAAGTCAACCTTGGTCAAACATAGTCAACATTAAATTTTAAAGTGTAAGTTATATTAATAATATAAGTTATAATGTTAATTAAAGTCAAATATGTATAATTATGTCATAACATAAGTTTAATTAAATTAAAATGAATTATTAAAGTTAACATAAGTTTAAATGATATAATTAATATAGCATAAGTATTTAATTATATAATTGAATATTAATCATAATATAAGTATTATTAATTAATAATAAATTTTAATCATATAATAAGTATTATTAATTAATAATAAATTATTAATCATATCATAAGTTTTAATTGTAATTATTAAATCATAAGTATTTAATAATTAAATTATAATTAAATAATAACTAAGCCTTATAATAATTAAATAATTAATTACTCCTTATTATAAGTCTTATTATAATAATCTCATAACATAAGTTTAATACTTACCATAAGTATTTCTCATTAATAATAAAAGTATTATTAATCATAAGTTTAATTAAATGTTTTATTAATCATAATTTAATTAATAAACGATATAATAAATATGTATATCATAAGTCTTAAATTAAAATAATTACTTTTTATATCATAAGTAATTTATTAATAATGAAAATCATTATTTAAATCATAAGTCTTAATTAATAACCATAAGTTTTAATTAAAAGTTCATCGGGTCATAATTTGAGTCCCGGGAGTCGGTTTCGGCGAGTCTTATATCTATCTCCGCCTAACCAACCCACCCGAAACATTAGTACACTCAAGAACACCCCAATAATAGCCACAAAATCATGGCCAATAGCCATATATCTACTTGGAGCTTTAATCCGTTCCAAAACATGTTTTAGTCATAACGGGTGATCCGTGGCTCGGATTTCGATGACCCGAACATGAATGTTCATCCAATCATCAATCCTAACACACTAGTACACTCTAGAGACACTAAAAATGGCCACAAAGTCGGAATAAACCTGAACACATTCATTTTTATATTTTGATTTCACGAAAACACCATTTTAATCACAATTTAAGACGGGAATCGAAATAACATGAATTCGGAGTCTAAAATCAATGTCTTGATGAGAGGAACACACATAAACACTTTAATTTAACATTTACATCAGTTTAGTTTTACAGAAATGGTCGATTATGCTGCTGTCCAAAATCAATCAAATCGAAAACACGTAATAACGAGTGATTCTATGCATACAATCAATAATCCCACAACATACAAGCACTATACTATCATATTAAACATTAAAATCAGAAAAATTATGTAAAACTCAAAAAGCTAGGGTTAGGGTTTATACCCTAATCGAGAAACAAATGGTATGAACGCGTAGAGGAGAACGAGAGGAATCCGTTGATGTGAAAAGCCCTAAATTCCAAGCTTGATTTTAATGGAAGATGATGATGATGTTTATGGTGGTGGTGGTGGCGTCAACTAGGAAGGGAGAAAGAGGAGGAGGAGTGGAAATTTAGGTTAAGAAAATATGAAGTAGTAAATAAAATGGGAAATAAAAATAAGGCTTAAATGAGAAGCAAAATAAAAAAAAATTCAAACTCTTCCCCCCCCCCCCTTAAGGGGAGTTCAGCCGATGGGTATGGGGTGGGTCTCTCATGTGGTCCAAATTTGTAAAATGATAGTTTACTTGTGGCCCGAATGCCCGATCGAAGCCCGAAACGTGAAAACGCTACTACGCGATTAATTTTTCGGAGAGATAACAAATACGCGACGAATAAAATATATAAACACTATATATAAACATATGATATAAAAAATATCATATTTAAAATAATTGAGATTCCAAAAATCTCAAAAGTCTGACCGTTGGTTTGAAAACCGAAAAGTTTCGCCGGATAGAAATCCACGACACGTAGAAACATACAATTTAAAATATGAATACAAGTATTCATCTAACACATGACAAGTAATATATTATTACTAAAATAATAATATAGGTCATAGAAATGACGTGCCGTAATACCAATTAAAGGACGTTAAATAATAACCGGTAAAAGATAACGGAAAAAGTAGGGTCGTGACAGTACCTTCCCGTTACGGAAATTTCGTCCCGAAATTTAAGCAGGTGCAGGGGTTGACTCGACATCTGAGAACAAATGCGGTTACTTCTGCCTCATCTGCTCTTCACGTTCCCAAGTGAACTCGGGTCCACGTCTGGCATTCCATCTAACTCGGATGATAGGAATTCTACTATGCTAGAGTGTCTTAACCTCTCGATCCATAATTTCAACAGATTCCTCAATATATGTTTATCAACATGAAGTTCATCATGAGGAATAGTTTCATCGGCCTCGGCTAAACACTTCTTCAAATTCGATACATTAAAAACGTCATGAACAGCATTGAGTTCTTGTGGCAATTTTAAACGATAAGCCACGGGTCCAACTCTCTTGGTAATCTCAAACGCTCCAACAAAATGAGGATTCAACTTTCCCCTCTTATCAAAACGTACCACACCTTTCCAAGGTGATACCTTCAACATGACACGGTCACCAACTTAAAATTCTATATCCTTTCTTCGAACATCGGCATAACTCTTTTGCCAACTTCTGGCAGTTCTCAATCTTTCCTTAATCTGTACGATCTTCTCGGTAGTCTCATGAATAATTTCTGGGCCTGTGAGTTGAGCATCCCCAACCTCATTCCAACAGACAGGAGACCTACACTTTCTACTATACAAAGCTCCAAACGGTGCGGCTTTAATACTTGCATGATAGCTGTTATTATAAGAAAATTCAGCTAGCTGCAAATATCTATCCCACCCATTACCAAAATCAATAACACACGCTCACAACATGTCTTCTAATGTTTGAATGGTCCTTTCATTCTGACCATCCATCTGTGGATGATAAGCGGTGCTCATATCCAACTTTGTTCCTAAAGCTTCCTGTAAGGATTGCCCAAAACCTCGATGTAAATCGACTGTCTCGTCTGAAATAATTGATACAGGAACACCATGCCTCGTAACAATTTCCTTCAAATATAAACGGGTAAGCTTCTCCATTGAATCAGTTTCTTTAATCGACAAGAAATGAGGTGACTTTGTGAGTCGATCATTAATCACCCTAATGATATCATAACCACCCACAACTCTCGGTAACTCCGTAATAAAGTCCATTGTAATACCTTCCCACTTCCACTCGGAAATCTCAGGTTGCACTGAAAGTCCGAACAGTTTTTGATGTACAGCTTTAACCTTAGCACATGTCAAACACTTAGCCACATAAGTAGCCACATCAGCTTTCAAGTTAGGCTACCAGTATAGCTCCTTAAGATTATGATACATCTTTCCTGAACCAGGATGAATAGAGTACCTAAACTTATGAGCTTCATCTAAAAGAAGTTATCGTAAATCACCAAATTTCGGAACCCAAGGACGTCCCGCAAAATACCGAGTACCATCGGTTCGTACCTCAAACTGTTTACTCAAGCCTCTGACCTTCCCGTTACGAAATTCTCCTCCTTCAAGGCTTCTTGTTGTGCCTCAAGAATCTGCCTAGCGAGGTTAGTTTGTATTGTCATATTCAAGGCTCTAAACTGTAGTGACCCGAACTTTTCCATGTTTATATATATTAATTGAGATTGATATTTACATGATTAAATGTTTCCAACATGTTAAGCAATCAAACTTTTTAAGACTTGATTAATTGAAATATGTTTCATATAGACAATTGACCACCCAAGTTGACCGGCGATTCACGAACGTTAAAACTTGTAAAAACGACATGACGATATATATATATGGATATACATATGGTTAACATGAGATTATGATAAGTAAGTATCTCCATAAGTATATTAACAATGAGTTATATACATATAAACAAGACTACTAACTTAAGGATTTCGAAACGAGACATATATGTAACGATTATCGTTGTAACGACATTTAAATGTATATATATCATATTAAGATATATTAATATATCATAATATCATGATAATATAATAATTTAACATCTCATTAGATATAATAAACAATGGGTTAACAACATTAATTGAGATCGTTAACTTAAAGGTTTCAAAACAACACTTACATGTAACGACTAACGATGACTTAACGACTCAGTTAAAATGTATATACATGTAGTGTATTTAGATGTATTAAAATACTTTTGGAAGACTTCAAGACATATATCAAAACACTCATACTTAACGAAAATGGTTACAGTTACTTTTCCATTCTTTTCTTTCATCAAGAATTCTAGTCGTATTCTTATCCGTATTATACACAGCTTTAAAACGTACTTACTATGAGTATATACCAATAGGAACTAACATGGGATTTCACTCTTGATTATGTCATGTATGACTAATCAATTTTAACTTCTACCATGAGCTAGTCAACTAACTAGAACTCCTTTTAACCCCACTCACCACTCACCAATTACCACTCATCATTCACTCCATTTCACTTCCAATTCTCTTTCTAATTATCTCTCAACACACACACACTATTATGAACGTATTTTTCCAGTAGTTAATCATCATCTTCATCAAAAAACACTTCAAGAATCAAGCTATAATCATTATAGGAAGAACACTTCAAGAACACTTCAAAAATCCCTTCAAGTTTACTAATTTACTTCCAAGCTTTCTAATTTATTCCAAGTAATCATCTAAGATCAAGAAACCTTGTTATATACAGTAGGTTATCTTTCTTATTCAAGGTAATATTCATATTCAAACTTTGATTCAATTTCTATAACTATAAACTATCTTAATTCGAGTAAAAATCTTACTTGAACTTGTTTTTGTGTCATGATCCTACTTCAAGAACTTTCAAGCCATCCAAGATCCTTTGAAGCTAGATCATTTCTTGTCACTTCCAGTAGGTTTACCTACTAAACTTGAGGTAGTAATGATGTTCATAACATCATTCGATTCATATATATAAAACTATCTTATTCGAAGGTTTAAACTCATAATCACTAGAACATAGTTTAGTTAATTCTAAACTTGTTCGCAAACAAAAGTTAATCCTTATAACTTGACTTTTAAAATTAACTACACACATGTTCTATATCTATATGATATGCTAACTTAATGATTTAAAACCTGGAAACACGAAAAACACCGTAAAACCGGATTTACGCCGTCGTAGTAACACCGCGGGCTGTTTTGGGTTAGTTAATTAAAAACTATGATAAACTTTGATTTAAAAGTTGTTATTCTGAGAAAATTATTTTTATTATGAACATGAAACTATATCCAAAAATTATGGTTAAACTCAAAGTGGAAGTATGTTTTCTAAAATGGTCATCTAGACGTCGTTCTTTCGACTGAAATGACTACCTTTACAAAAATGACTTGCAACTTATTTTTCCGACTATAAAACTATACTTTTCTGTTTAGATTCATAAAATAGAGTTCAATATGAAACCATAGCAATTTTATTCACTCAAAACGGATTTAAAATGAAGAAGTTATGGGTAAAACAAGATTGGATAATTTTTCTCATTTTAGCTACGTGAAAATTGGTAACAAATCTATTCCAACCATAACTTAATCAACTTGTATTGTATATTATGTAATCTTGAGATACCATAGACACGTATACAATGTTTCGACCTATCATGTCGACACATCTATATATATTTCGGAACAACCATAGACACTCTATATGTGAATGTTGGAGTTAGCTATACAGGGTTGAGGTTGATTCCAAAATATATATAGTTTGAGTTGTGATCAATACTGAGATACGTATACACTGGGTCGTGGATTGATTCAAGATAATATTTATCGATTTATTTCTGTACATCTAACTGTGGACAACTAGTTGTAGGTTACTAACGAGGACAGCTGACTTAATAAACTTAAAACATCAAAATATATTAAAAGTGTTGTAAATATATTTTAAACATACTTTGATATATATGTATATATTGTTATAGGTTCGTGAATCAACCAGTGGCCAAGTCTTACTTCCCGACGAAGTAAAAATCTGTGAAAGTGAGTTATAGTCCCACTTTTAAAATCTAATATTTTTGGGATGAGAATACATGCTGGTTTTATAAATGATTTACAAAATAGACACAAGTACGTGAAACTACATTCTATGGTTGAATTATCGAAATCGAATATGCCCCTTTTTATTAAGTCTGGTAATCTAAGAATTAGGGAACAGACACCCTAATTGACGCGAATCCTAAAGATAGATCTATTGGGCCTAACAAACCCCATCCAAAGTACCGGATGCTTTAGTACTTCGAAATTTATATCATATCCGAAGGGTGTCCCGGAATGATGGGGATATTCTTATATATATGCATCTTGTTAATGTCGGTTACCAGGTGTTCACCATATGAATGATTTTTATCTCTATGTATGGGATGTGTATTGAAATATGAAATCTTGTGGTCTATTGTTACGATTTGATATATATAGGTTAAACCTATAACTCACCAACATTTTTGTTGACGTTTAAAGCATGTTTGTTCTCAGGTGAATACTAAGAGCTTCCGCTGTTGCATACTAAAATAAGGACAAGATTTGGAGTCCATGTTTGTATGATATTGTGTAAAAACTGCATTCAAGAAACTGATTTCTATGTAACATATTTGTATTGTAAACCATTATGTAATGGTCGTGTGTAAACAGGATATTTTAGATTATCATTATTTGATAATCTACGTAAAGCTTTTTAAACCTTTATTTATGAAATAAAGGTTATGGTATGTTTTAAAAAATGAATGCAGTCTTTGAAAAACGTCTCATATAGAGGTCAAAACCTCGCAACGAAATCAATTAATATGGAACGTTTTTAATCAATAAGAACGGGACATTTCAGTTGGTATCAGAGCGTTGGTCTTAGAGAACCAGAAAATTTGCATTAGTGTGTCTTATCGAGTTTGTTAGGATACATTAGTGAGTCTGGACTTCGACCGTGTTTTCTTTAAAAATGATTGCTTAACATTTTTGTTGGAAACTATATATTTTTAACATATGAATATTATGTGATATATTAATCTCTTAACGTGTTTGATATTATGTGATAGATGTCTACCTCTAGAACAAGTCCCATTGACTTACCTAATAATAATGAAGAGTCAAATGTAAATTGGAATGATTCGTGGACTGATTCACAAGTTCCCGAAGAGGAACCGGAAGAAGAGTCGGAACCGGAAGAAGAATCGGAACCGGAAGAAGAATCGGAACCGGAAGAAGAAATAGAACCGGTGGGGGAAATAATAAAACAGTTAAGTAAAAGAGAATCCTCAACCAACCGACCAAAGTTAATTATGGTCAATGGTGTTTCCGCCAAGGAAGCAAAATATTGGGAGGATTACCAATTCTCCGACGAATCGGATTCCGATGAGAATTCCGATGATGTTATAGTAATTACCCCAACTGAATTTAAAAAGGCAAAAGAAAATAATAATGGAAAGGGCATAAAAATAGAGAAATATAATTCCAACCCCGATGAACTTTATATGTATCGTCAACCCCCGAAGTCTTTAAGTTGTAACAATGACCCGGGAACCTCTAAACCACCAGGTTTTTCTAAACCAATGTGGACAACGACGGCTCGTATTAGGGGAACATCATATATCCCTAGAAACTTGGCAAAACGAACCAAAACCGAACAAGAAGAAACGAGCGAGTCGGAATAAGATAGTTGTATTCGTGTGGTATAATATATGTAATATAGTGTGCTTATGCTTTATGATATATGTAAAAATTGCTTGTATTAATAAGTATTTTTTTTATGAATCTAACTCTTGTCTATTTTACCGTATAAAAACACAAAATGGATAGACAACCCAATATTTTAAGAGACCTACCCGGAGACATGATTGATGAAATCTTGTCTAGAGTCGGTCAGAATTCCTCGGCACAACTATTTAAGGCGAGATCAGTTTGTAAGACATTCGAAGAACGTTCCAAGAATGCCTTGGTTTATAAAAGGCTTTCGTTCGAAAGATGGGGGATATCACATTGGGAAATCCATAAGTTACGATGTGTTTACTTTGACGCATATATTGCGGGGAACCCAAATACTATTTTACGCAACAGGTTAAGAAATTATTTTGACTCAGTATATCCGAATATAGGACTTCGTGATTTAGAAAAAGCGGCTAACATGCAACATAAAGAAGCATGTTATGCTTACGGGTTAGTAATGTTCGCTTCTCACCAAAGTGAGAACAAGAACATCGGGCTACAACTATTAAACAAAACGTTCCCACAAGTGACGGAGTCGGTAATTGGGGTAAGAAATGAGGTTTTTAGGTTATTACGAGACTGTTGGTCATTACGTAACCCTCATCCCTTTGACGACGTTACAACACGCTGTCTTATCAACGGCCATAACGGTTATGTTCCACAAGACCAAGGATGGGAAGTAGTCCTAGTAAAACCAGAATGCATGACTTGTTTCTGGATGTATGAATTACGTGTCTTTATTGCCTTTGCTGAACGACTTGTGTACTAGCTAGAATTATCTTCACAACTATCTTGTATCAAAGTTATTGTGTGCTATATTTCATGCTTTATGTAAAATAAGCGATATTGTAAGTTTGTAAAATATTGTATAAAAGTTTGAACGCGAAATATTATTACAATCAGTTTTTCATATAGAATTGTAGTAGTTGAATTGTATATTAGCTACTAAGTATGAACTTAACGTGTAGGTACTACCCGAATTTAAACTTATAAAACGCTAATATGAAGAAAAAGCTTTTATAAATGAGTTAATATTATGCTACGAAATACTATTAACTACTCTTAATATTCTGTATGATTAACTTGTTCCATTTGACTATTTTGAAGGAAATGGCACCGACTACTCGACACACCGTGAATATGAATGAAGAGGAATTCCGTACTTTTCTAGCTTCAAACATAGCCGCAGTACAGGCTGCGCTACATACCAACAATAACCTTGGATTTGGCAGTACAGGAAATCGTGTAGGATGCACCTACAAAGAATTCACTGCCTGCAAACCTTTGGAATTTGATGGAACCGAAGGACCGATCGGATTGAAACGGTGGACCGAGAAGGTCGAATCGGTGTTTGCCATAAGTAAGTGTACTGAAGAGGACAAAGTGAAGTACGCTACGCATACCTTCACAGGTTCTGCGTTAACATGGTGGAATACCTATCTAGAGCAAGTGGGACAAGATTATGCGTACACACTACCGTGGTCAGCATTCAAGCACTTGATGAACGAGAAGTACCGTCCCAGAACCGAGGTCAATAAGCTCAAGACAGAACTTAGAGGGTTACGAACCCAAGGATTTGATATTACCACGTACGAAAGACGATTCACAGAATTGTGCCTATTGTGTCCGGGAGCATTCGAAGATGAGGAAGAGAAGATCGACGCGTTTGTGAAAGGATTACCGGAAAGAATCCAAGAAGATATAAGTTCACACGAGCCCACCTCCATACAATAGGCATGTAGAATGGCTCACAAACTAGTGAACCAGATTGAAGAAAGAATTAAAGAACAGACTGCTGAAGAGGCCAATGTGAAGCAAGTCAAAAGAAAGTGGGAGGAAAACGGTGATAAGAATCACCAATACAACAACAACAGCAATTACAACAATAATCGCAACAATTATCCCAACAATCGCAACATCAATCACAACTACAAAAAACGGCCCAACAACAACAACAACAACAACAACAACAACAATCAGAAGCAGCTATGCCAAAGGTGTGAAAAGTATCACTCGGGGTTCTGCACCAAATTTTGCAACAAGTGTAAAAGAAATGGTCATAGCGCGGTGAAGTGTGAGGTCTACGGACCAGGGGTTAATAGAACGAAAGGAACAAATGGTGTCGGAACGAGTAATGGCGGAGCAAGTAGTGTCGGAGCAAGTTATGCCAATGTAGTTTGTTATAAATGTGGAAAATCGGGCCACATTATTAGAAATTGCCCGAACCAGGAGAACACGAATGGACAAGGCCGCGGAAGAGTTTTCAATATTAATGCGGCAGAGGCACAGGAAGACCCGGAGCTTGTTACGGGTACATTTCTTATTGACAATAAATCTGCTTACGTTTTATTTGATTCGGGTGCGGATAGAAGCTATATGAGTAGAGATTTTTGTGCTAAATTAAGTTGTCCATTGACGCCTTTGGATAGTAAATTTTTACTCGAATTAGCAAATGGTAAATTAATTTCAGCAGATAATATATGTCGGGATCAAGAAATTAAACTGGTTAGCGAAACATTTAAGATTGATTTGATACCAGTAGAGTTAGGGAGTTTTGATGTGATAATCGGTATGGACTGGTTGAAAAAAGTGAAAGCAGAGATCGTTTGTTACAAAAATGCAATTCGCATTATACGAGAAAAAGGAAAACCCTTAATGGTGTACGGAGAAAAGGGCAACACGAAGCTACATATTATTAGTAATTTGAAGGCACAAAAACTAATAAGAAAAGGTTGCTATGCTGTTCTAGCACGCGTCGAGAAAGTACAAACTGAAGAAAAGAGCATCAATGATGTTCCCATTGTAAAAGAATTTCCCGATGTATTTCTGAAAGAATTACCGGGATTACCCCCACAGCGATCCGTTGAATTTCAAATAGATCTTGTACCAGGAGCTGCACCAATAGCTCGTGCTCCTTACAGACTCGCACCCAGCGAGATGAAAGAACTGTAAAGCCAATTACAAGAACTTTTAGAGCGTGGTTTCATTCGACCAAGCACATCACCGTGGGGAGCTCCTATTTTGTTTGTCAAGAAGAAAGATGGTACATTCAGGTTGTGTATCGACTACCGAGAGTTGAACAAACTTACCATCAAGAACCGCTACCCACTACCAAGAATCGACGACTTATTTGATCAACTACAAGGCTCGTCTGTTTATTCAAAGATTGACTTACGTTCCGGGTATCATCAAATGCGGGTGAAAGAAGATGATATTCCAAAGACTGCTTTTAGAACAAGTTACGGTCATTACGAGTTTATGGTCATGCCGTTTGGTTTAACTAATGCACCAGCTGTGTTCATGGACCTTATGAACCGAGTGTGTGGACCATACCTTGACAAGTTTGTCATTGTTTTCATTGATGACATACTTATTTACTCAAAGAATGACCAAGAACACGGTGAACATTTGAGAAAGGTGTTAGAAGTATTGAGGAAGGAAGAATTGTACGCTAAGTTTTCAAAATGTGCATTTTTGTTGGAAGAAGTTCAATTCCTCGGTCACATAGTGAACAAAGAAGGTATTAAGGTCGATCCGGCAAAGATAGAAACTGTTGAAAAGTGGGAAACCCCGAAAACTCCGAAACACATACGCCAGTTTTTAGGACTAGCTGGTTACTACAGAAGGTTCATCCAAGACTTTTCCAGAATAGCAAAACCCTTGACTGCATTAACGCATAAAGGGAAGAAATTTGAATGGAATGATGAACAAGAGAAAGCGTTTCAGTTATTGAAGAAAAAGCTAACTACGACACCTATATTGTCATTGCCTGAAGGGAATGATGATTTTGTGATTTATTGTGATGCATCAAAGCAAGGTCTCGGTTGTGTATTAATGCAACGAACGAAGGTGATTGCTTATGCGTCTAGACAATTGAAGATTCATGAACAAAATTATACGACGCATGATTTGGAATTAGGCGCGGTTGTTTTTGCATTAAAGACTTGGAGGCACTACTTATATGGGGTCAAAAGTATTATATATACCGACCACAAAAGTCTTCAACACATATTTAATCAGAAACAACTGAATATGAGGCAGCGTAGGTGGATTGAATTATTGAATGATTACGACTTTGAGATTCGTTACCACCCGGGGAAGGCAAATGTGGTAGCCAATCCTTGAGCAGGAAGGACAGAGAACCCATTCGAGTAAAATCTATGAATATAATGATTCATAATAACCTTACTACTCAAATAAAGGAGGCGCAACAAGGAGTTTTAAAAAAGGGAAATTTAAAGGATGAAATACCCAAAGGATCAGAGAAGCATCTTAATATTCGGGAAGACGGAACCCGGTATAGGGCTGAAAGGATTTGGGTATCAAAATTTGGAGATATGAGAGAAATGGTACTTAGAGAAGCTCATAAAACCAGGTACTCAATACATCCTGGAACGGGGAAGATGTACAAGGATCTCAAGAAACATTTTTGGTGGCCGGGTATGAAAGCCGATGTTGCTAAATACGTAGGAGAATGTTTGACGTGTTCTAAGGTCAAAGCTGAGCATCAGAAACCATCAGGTCTACTTCAACAACCCGAAATCCCGGAATGGAAATGGAAAAACATTACCATGGATTTCATCACTAAATTGCCAAGGACTGCAAGTGGTTTTGATACTATTTGGGTAATAGTTGATCGTCTCACCAAATCAGCACATTTCCTGCCAATAAGAGAAGATGACAAGATGGAGAAGTTAGCACGACTGTATTTGAAGGAAGTCATCTCCAGACATGGAATACCAATCTCTATTATCTCTGATAGGGATGGCAGATTTATTTCAAGATTCTGGCAGACATTACAGCAAGCATTAGGAACTCGTCTAGACATGAGTACTGCCTATCATCCAAAAACTGATGGGCAGAGCGAAAGGACGATACAAACGCTTGAAGACATGCTACGAGCATGTGTTATTGATTTCAGAAACAGTTGGGATCGACATCTACCATTAGCAGAATTTTCCTACAACAACAGCTACCATTCAAGCATTGAGATGGCACCGTTTGAAGCACTTTATGGTAGAAAGTGCAGGTCCCCGATTTGTTGGAGTGAAGTAGGGGATAGACAGATTACGGGTCCGGAGATTATACAAGAAACTACCGAGAAGATCATCCAAATTCAACAACGGTTGAAAACCGCCCAAAGTCGACAAAAGAGCTACGCTGACATTAAAAGAAAAGATATAGAATTTGAAATTGGAGAGATGGTCATGCTTAAAGTTGCACCTTGGAAAGGCGTTGTTCGATTTGGTAAACGAAGGAAATTAAATCCAAGGTATATTGGACCATTCAAGATTATTGATCGTGTCGGACCAGTAGCTTACCGACTTGAGTTACCTCAACAACTCGCGGCTGTACATAACACTTTCCACGTCTCGAATTTGAAGAAATGTTTTGCTAAAGAAGATCTCACTATTCCGTTAGATGAAATCCAAATCAACGAAAAACTCCAATTCATCGAAGAACCCGTCGAAATAATGGATCGTGAGGTTAAAAGACTTAAGCAAAACAAGATACCAATTGTTAAGGTTCGATGGAATGCTCGTAGAGGACCCGAGTTCACCTGGGAGCATGAAGATCAGATGTAGAAGAAATACCCGCATCTATTTCCAGAAGATTCGTCAACACCTTCAACAGCTTAAAATTTCGGGACGAAATTTATTTAACGGGTAGGTACTGTAGTGACCCGAACTTTTCCATGTTTATATATATTAATTGAGATTGATATTTACATGATTAAATGTTTCCAACATGTTAAGCAATTAAACTTGTTAAGACTTGATTAATTGAAATATGTTTCATATAGACAATTGACCACCCAAGTTGACCGGCGATTCACGAACGTTAAAACTTGTAAAAACGACATGACGATATATATATGGATATACATATGGTTAACATGAGATTATGATAAGTAAGTATCTCCATAAGTATATTAACAATGAGTTATATACATATAAACAAGACTACTAACTTAAGGATTTCGAAACGAGACATATATGTAACGATTATCGTTGTAACGACATTTAAATGTATATATATCATATTAAGATATATTAATATATCATAATATCATGATAATATAATAATTTAACATCTCATTAGATATAATAAACAATGGGTTAACAACATTAATTGAGATCGTTAACTTAAAGGTTTCAAAACAACACTTACATGTAACGACTAACGATGACTTAACGACTCAGTTAAAATGTATATACATGTAGTGTATTTAGATGTATTAAAATACTTTTGGAAGACTTCAAGACATATATTAAAACACTCATACTTAACGAAAATGGTTACAGTTACTTTTCCATTCTTTTCTTTCATCAAGAATTCTAGTCGTATTCTTATCCGTATTATACACAGCTTCAAAACGTACTTACTATGAGTATATAACAATAGTAACTAACATGGGATTCCACTGTTGATTATTTCATGTATGACTAATCAATTTTAACTTCTACCATGAGCTAGTCAACTAACTAGAACTCCTTTTAACCCCACTCACCACTCACCAATTACCACTCATCATTCACTCCATTTCACTTCCAATTCTCTTTCTAATTCTCTCTCAACACACACACACACTATTATGAACGTATTTTTCCAGTAGTTAATCATCATCTTCATCAAAAAACACTTCAAGAATCAAGCTATAATCATCATAGGAAGAACACTTCAAGAACACTTCAAAAATCCCTTCAAGTTTACTAATTTACTTCCAAGCTTTCTAATCCATTCCAAGTAATCATCTAAGATCAAGAAACCTTTGTTATATACAGTAGGTTATCTTTCTTATTCAAGGTAATATTCATATTCAAACTTTGATTCAATTTCTATAACTATAAACTATCTTAATTCGAGTAAAAATCTTACTTGAACTTGTTTTTGTGTCATGATCCTACTTCAAGAACTTTCAAGCCATCCAAAATCCTTTGAAGCTAGATCATTTCTTGTCACTTTCAGTAGGTTTACCTACTAAACTTGAGGTAGTAATGATGTTCATAACATCATTCAATTCATATATATAAAACTATCTTATTCGAAGGTTTAAACTCATAATCAATAGAACATAGTTTAGTTAATTCTAAACTTGTTCGCAAACAAAAGTTAATCCTTCTAACTTGACTTTTAAAATTAACTACACACATGTTCTATATCTATATGATATGCTAACTTAATGATTTATAACCTGGAAACACGAAAAACACCGTAAAACCGGATTTACGCCGTCGTAGTAACACCGCGGGCTGTTTTGGGTTAGTTAATTAAAAACTATGATAAACTTTGATTTAAAAGTTGTTATTCTGAGAAAATGATTTTTATTATGAACATGAAACTATATCCAAAAATTATGGTTAAACTCAAAGTGGAAGTATGTTTTCTAAAATGGTCATCTAGACGTCGTTCTTTCGACTGAAATGACTACCTTTACAAAAACGACTTGTAACTAATTTTTCCGACTATAAACCTATACTTTTCTGTTTAGATTCATAAAATAGAGTTCAATATGAAACCATAGCAATTTGATTCACTCAAAACGGATTTAAAATGAAGAAGTTATGGGTAAAACAAGATTGGATAATTTTTCTCATTTTAGCTACGTGAAAATTGGTAACAAATCTATTCCAACCATAACTTAATCAACTTGTATTGTATATTATGTAATCTTGAGATACCATAGACACGTATACAATGTTTCAACCTATCATGTCGACACATCTATATATATTTCGGAACAACCATAGACACTCTATATGTGAATGTTGGAGTTAGCTATACAGGGTTGAGGTTGATTCCAAAAAATATATAGTTTGAGTTGTGATCAATACTGAGATACGTATACACTGGGTCGTGGATTGATTCAAGATAATATTTATCGATTTATTTCTGTACATCTAACTGTGGACAACTAGTTGTAGGTTACTAACGAGGACAGCTGACTTAATAAACTTAAAACATCAAAATATATTAAAAGTGTTGTAAATATATTTTAAACATACTTTGATATATATGTATATATTGTTATAGGTTCGTGAATCAACCAGTGGCCAAGTCTTACTTCCCGACGAAGTAAAAATCTGTGAAAGTGAGTTATAGTCCACTTTTAAAATCTAATATTTTTGGGATGAGAATACATGCAGGTTTTATAAATGATTTACAAAATAGACACAAGTACGTGAAACTACATTCTATGGTTGAATTATCGAAATCGAATATGCCCCTTTTTATTAAGTCTGGTAATCTAAGAATTAGGGAACAGACACCCTAATTGACGCGAATCCTAAAGATAGATCTATTGGGCCTAACAAACCCCATCCAAAGTACCGGATGCTTTAGTACTTTGAAATTTATATCATATCCGAAGGGTGTCCCGGAATGATGGGGATATTCTTATATATATGCATCTTGTTAATGTCGGTTACCAGGTGTTCACCATATGAATGATTTTTATCTCTATGTATGGGATGCGTATTGAAATATGAAATCTTGTGGTCTGTTGTTACGATTTGATATATATAGGTTAAACCTATAACTCACCAACATTTTTGTTGACGTTTAAAGCATGTTTGTTCTCAGGTGAATACTAAGAGCTTCCGCTGTTGCATACTAAAATAAGGACAAGATTTGGAGTCCATGTTTGTATGATATTGTGTAAAAACTGCATTCAAGAAACTGATTTCGATGTAACATATTTGTATTGTAAACCATTATGTAATGGTCGTGTGTAAACAGGATATTTTAGATTATCATTATTTGATAATCTACATAAAGCTTTTTAAACCTTTATTTATGAAATAAAGGTTATGGTTTGTTTTAAAAAATGAATGCAGTCTTTGAAAAACATCTCATATAGAGGTCAAAACCTCGCAACGAAATCAATTAATATGGAACGTTTTTAATCAATAAGAACGGGACATTTCATAAACCTATGAGGTTCAACTCTCTCTTTTCAACTCAAAGCATCAACCATGACATTGGCTTTTTCCCGGAATGGCTAAAGGAGTTCACAATCATAATCAGTCAACGTCTCAACCCATCTTCGCTGCCTCATGTTTAGCTGTTTTTGATCAAGAATATGTTGAAGACTTTTGTGATCAGTATACACTGTACTTTTGACCCCATATAGATAATGTCTCCAAATCTTAAGCGCAAACACAACAGCTCCCAAATCTAAATCATGGGTTGTATAATTATGTTCATGGATCTTCAACTGACGTGATGCATAAGCGATGACTTTCTTTCGTTGCATCAAAACGCAACCAAAGCCTTGAAGCGAGGCATCACAATAAATAAAAAAATCATCATTACCCTCAGGTAGTGACAATATTGGAGCAGAAGTTAACTTCTTCTTCAGAGTTTGAAAAGCAGCATCTTGCTCATTCTTTCACTCATACTTTTTCTCCTTGTGCGTTAAAGCAGTCAGAGGTTTAGCTATTCGAGAGAAATCTTGAATGAACCTTCTATAATAACCTGCCAATCCTAGAAACTGACAAATCTGAGTAGGAGTGTTTGGAATTTCCATTTCTCAATCGCCTCAATCTTAGTAGGATCAACTTGAATTCCCTTCTTACTAACAACGTGTCCAAGAAAAATTGAACTTCCTTAAACCAGAACGCACACTTTGAAAGTTTAGCGTATAGCCCTTCCTTTCTTAACAAATCGAGCACTATTTTCAAATCCTCTTCGTGCTCTTGATCACTCTTGGAATAGATAAGAATATCATCGATGAAAACGATAACGAACTTGTCCAGATAAGGATTACACACACGGTTCATGTCGTCCATGAACACAGCAGGTGTGTTAGTCAATCCGAACGACATAACCAGAAATACGTAGTGACCATAACGGGTTCGGAAAGCAGTTTTCGGAATATCAGTTTCTTTAACGTGCAATTGGTGATAACCAGAACAGAGATTAATCTTAGAATAAATGGATGAACCTTGGAGCTAATCGAACAGATCATCAATTTTAGGAATAGGATAACGATTCTTAACAGTAAGCTTGTTTAACTCACGATAATCAATACACAATCGAAACGGATCATCTTTCCTCTTAGCAAACAAAACAGGAGCTCCCCAAGGGGACGAACTGGGACGAATGAAATATAGTTGCAACAATGAAGGAAGAAATATATGGAGTAGTTACATCGGTGGCATAGATATTTAAGGCAATTATCTCAAAGGAGATAACGAGGATCATGGACTTCAAAGTAAATTTTCATTACATTTCCGAAAGGAAGACGTACGAAAGGTGTGATATTTCAATGAGAGTGAACTTCCTTGTACAATGAGCGAGGAAATCTTGGATTCATCCATATTCTTAAATTTATGTGTGGATGAAAAGAACGTGAATCATGGGTTATAAAGAATGGCCGACTCCAGGTGAGATGAATCCCCAAAAATAATTTCGTGCACCTCAAAGTATTGAATCCTAGGATTGATGTTTACGAGGGTGTTGTGGCTAACAGCGAATATTGAGAGTAGAAACTCCTCAAACGGTCTAGTGTAATATATATCCATGATACCCACTATAACAACAGTTGGGGTAGAAACCTACATAGCGCCTTTTCTACAATAGGGTGACCACCGAGTGTACCCCAGAAAATTGATTTATCGGTCCGCGTTTCGGCCATATCCAACCATAAGAGGGAAAATGTTTTGAGCGCAAAGACTTTCCAACAAATTTTATAAAACCGGCATCCAAAGTGGTGTAAGAGTTTCTAGCAAGGATCTTATTGATAAGTTTCATCCCTATACGAAGGATGAGAAGAAGTGTGATCCATACCCGATGTAGATTAATACGAAAATCTTTAATATAATCAACCAAAGAAGTTTTGAAGAACCTTTAAATGTTTGATGTGTCAACATAAATGGAACGAAGTCCTTAGTAAATTTTGAGGTATGTACAACGTGTACCATTTTACATAAAATAATATGACTTAATTAAACAACTCAATAAAGGAGTGTTTTAAAAAAATTTGAAGGTACACTTTAGTATGCACTAACCAAAATAAGTTAAGGTAAATTCATTTATTTGATTTTTATACGTACATAAGTGATTTTATAAATTGCATACGTGACAGAAAATCTTACTACTTATTTTTGTCCCCAAATCTCATGAGGACCGCCCAATTAAACAAATGTGTAAAAATACTGATGATAAGCAGGGTATTCGTATTTGAGAGCTTACGAGTTGAAGTAAGATCATAGAAGATCGAGTGAAGGACTTGAATCGTCGTGCAACATTTAACCAACAAATGTTACGAGGTCATTAAACCAATGAATTAAATGTTGTTTTGACTATTATCAGGACGTAAGTCCTTGAGCCAAAACTGTTCTCGAGTTAAGCTGTTGCTAACAAGCAAGTTATGAAGGATACCGCATGAGATAGATAGTTCGGTAAAAATGAGTTTCTCGTATATCAACAAATAAGACAATGAGTATCTTCCTTCTCATGTAATAACATTAGAATTTCTGAATGAGTGGTGTAAAAATTTTCTTTGACTCGCTTTCTATTCCTCATGTCACGATATTGGAAATTCTTTATGAATTACCGTAATATAATCACGTTGGCCTGAGGTCATTATATTACACTAATTCATAGTTCCATTCCAATAGCATTATATGAGGTCGGGACACGCGATCAACCTCGATTTTCCACACAATTTCTCTAAAATGATTTCTTAAACAATGTGCTAAGGATAGCACAAGAGACAAAATATCAACAGTAATGAATAAAAGTAACGATGACACAGAAATGTCTTTGAAGTACCAAGAATATTTAAAAGTCAAGAATGACCCTTTTCTGGTTCTAAAACCCAAAGCGCAAAGGCACAACGGCACGTAATATAACAAGAATGTTATATACCCAAACATAATAGCTGACATTGAAATGCCTAGCATTTAGAAGTCAAGAATGACATCTCGCGTAATATAACTCAAACGTTATATACATAACCATAACAGATGACATAGAAATGTCGAGAATTTTAGAAGTCAAGAATGACATCCCTCAGTTTCACTATCCGAGGTGTTCTTATAAAGATAAACTCGCATGAGTCGGAGAATACGTTTAAATCGGAATGGGAGTTCCTCTCGAATTCAGAACATAACAGAGATGTATGTATGATAACAAAATACATACCATAGAATACAAATAATCACATATAATAATACACTATAGGTCGGGCTATAGACTAGACTCACTAATGCACCCTATTGACTCGGGTAACGACATCAATGCAGCCTAATTCCCTACAACCAAGGCTCTGATACCAACTTTAACGACCCGTCAAAGTACACTTGACGACCATCGTTATCTTGGCCCCACAGCTTGATCATAACTCTAAATGAATTTAATAAATAACCTTGCATTCTTTATTTAAAAATGATTTTCTATAAAGGAAACCTACCAAAATATGTATGTTTAAAAAAATCATACATAAATACTTAATCAAAAGTTGACCAAAATAAAGTCAACAAACACCCGCAATTTAATGTATCAAAATAGAATGCAAGTTAATGTTTAACAAAAGCTGCCATCATAAATATGCAGACTCTCTAAGCACAGCGGAAGCAATCAATCATGAAACTGAGAATAAAACATGCGAGTAACTGTCAACAAAAATGTTGAGTGAATTATAGGTTTAATATTGCAAACAATATTTAATTTAAACCGTAAAAATTTATGTTTGAAAATATAAAGCCTTATTTTGGACCACAAAAATTATATGCTCGTAAACATATAAAACATTATTCCATTAACCCGTGAGCCACCTGTTAACCACTTAACCAATTCCACCCTTACCAAACTCAATATACACTGAATAAATGTATCTTCAAATAATTACGAAGTACTAATACATTCCGTATTCAAAAATTGCTAGCGCGACTAGCACGAAATGGGGTTGTCAAACCCGATAGATCTATCCATAGGATTCGCGTTCACCAGTAGAAACCAGTGATTACAGTTACCAGACTAGGGAATATTTTTGTTCAACTCACAATGAATAACTTAAACCAACTTCCACTTGTGTCCAATAAAAAAAAATGCATGTATTCTCATCCCAAAAGATATAAAATAGAAAAATGGGACTATAACTCACCTTAAAGCAAATGAAGTAACCACACAAAAAGTGAACATCAAACGAAGCAAAGTGATCAAGAATAATCACAACGCCGACCTATAAATAAAGCAGGTCGATATAGATAACTAACTTAGGTCAAGTCTTAGTATGATCGCTATAGTAATTGTTGCAAGTAGACATAGAACAATACTCAACATGCTTCGATTTGATCAGAATAGCGTAAGGACACATACTTTCTCTTTTTAGAAAGTTTCTATTTTAGGAAAGTTTCTATTTTTGGAAGGTTTCTATTTTTAGAAAGTTTCTATTTTTGGAAAGTTTATAAGTTAGGAAAGTTTCCTTAATTAGAAAGTCAACAAAAGTCAACTGAAAGTCAAAGTCACCCGAAAGTCAAATCAAAAGTCAACCTTGGTCAAACATAGTCAACATTAAATTTTAAAGTGTAAGTTATATTAATAATATAATTTATAATGTTAATTAAAGTCAAATATGTATAATTATGTCATAACATAAGTTTAATTAAATTAAAATGAATTATTAAAGTTAACATAAGTTTAAATGATATAATTAATATAGCATAAGTATTTAATTAAATAATTAAATATTAATCATAATATAAGTATTATTAATTAACAATAAATTTTAATCATATAATAAGTATTATTAATTAATAATAAATTATTAATCATATCATAAGTTTTAATTGTAATTATTAAATCATAAGTATTTAATAATTAAATTATAATTAAATAATAACTAAGCCTTATAATAATTAAATAATTAATTACTCCTTATTATAAGTCTTATTATAATAATCTCATAACATAAGTTTAATACTTACCATAAGTATTTCTCATTAATAATAAAAGTATTATTAATCATAAGTTTAATTAAATGTTTAATTAATCATAATTTAATTAATAAATGATATAATAAATATGTATATCATAAGTATTAAATTAAAATAATTACTTTTTATATCATAAGTAATTTATTAATAATGAAAATCATTATTTAAATCATAAGTCTTAATTAATAACCATAAGTTTTAATTAAAAGTTCATCGGGTCATAACTTGAGTCCCAGGAGTCGGTTTTCGGCGAGTCTTATATATATCTCAGCCTAACCAACCCACCCGACACATTAGTACACTTAAGAACACCCCAAGAAAAGCCACCAAGTCATGAACAACAGCCATATATCAACTTGGAGCTTTAATTCGTTCAAAAATATGTTTTAGTCATAACGGGTGATCCGTGGCTCGGATTTCGATGACCCGAACATGAATGTTCATCCAATCATCAATCCTAAAACACTAGTACACCCTAGAGACTCTAAAAATAGTCACAAAGTTGGACCAAACCTGAACACATTCATTTTTATATTTTGATTTCATGAAAATACCATTTTAATCACAATTTAAGTTTCGGGAATCGAAATAACATGAATCCGGAGTCTAAAATCAATGTATTGATGAGAGGAACACATCTAAACACTTTAATTTAAAATTTAAATCAGTTTAGTTTACAAAAATAGTCGATTATGCTGCTGTCTAAAATCAATCAAACCGAAAACACGTAATAACGAGTGATTCTATGCATACAATCAATAATCCAACAACATACAAGCACTATACTATCATATTAAACATCAAAATCAGAAAAATTATGTAAAAATCAAAAATCTATGGATACGGTTTACACCCTAATCGAGAAACAAATGGTATGAACGAAATTTTGGAGAACGAGAGGAATCCGTTGATGTGAAAAGCCCTAAATTCCAAGCTTGATTTTAATGGAAGATGATGAGGAAATTTATGGTGGTGGTGGCGTCAAATAGGAAGGGAGAAAGAGGAGGAGGGGAGTTCGGCCGATGGGTATGGGGTGGACCCCTCATGTGGTCCAAATTTGTAAAATGATAGTTTACTTGTGGCCCGAACGCCCGATCGAAGCCCGAAACGTGAAAATGCTACTACGCGAATAATTTTTCGGAGAGATAACAAATACGCGATGAATAAAATATATAAATACTATATATAAACATATGATATAAAAAATATCATATTTAAAATAATTGGGATTCCAAAAATCTCAAAAGTCTGACCGTTGATTTGAAAACAGAAAAGATTCGCCGGATAGAAATCTACTACACGTAGAAACGTACAATTTAAAATATGAATACAAGTATTCATCTAACACATTACAAATAATATATTATTACTAAAATAATAATATAGGTCATAGAAATGACGTGGCACAAATACCAATTAACAGACGTTAAATAATAAACTGTAAAAGATAACAGAAAAAGTAGGATCGTCACAGGTGTGGTTAGTGATTCCGTGTGTGAGGTTTCACTATAGTGTTATCCGTGCGTGAGGATGTCACTACTCCTTGATGGAGGCTACGTTGTATGTCATTGGTGTTGGTGGTTTTAATATCACTTCGTCGATAACAACATGACATGTGGGGATGGATGGTTGTGACCGATTCGGTTCACTCTATACCACCATGGGGAGTAACATTATATTTTGCGTTGTATAACTTTATCTAGAAATGCGAGTACTAGCGGGAAATGCGAGTACCATTCCATGTTTGTGTGAATATGGATCCATATTGCTATGTATTGTTAATGTTATTTGTGGTGCTAGCTTCGTATGAGTTGTTTTGAGTTGTATGTGTAAGTGACTGCAAGTAAGTGGATTATATATGTATATGTATAATTATTGCATTCACTAAGCTTTATGCTTACTCCCTCGTTGTTTACCTTTTATAGGTACCCGTTGAATGTCTTGGAGAATTCTAGTGGCTATACTAGAATGCTAGGAGATTTCTTGAGCTTGTCGGAATGGCTCGTAGCCTTTGGACTTGGGTGGGGGATTGATGAAAGCTTCGAGATCATGATCGTGATATTGGGTTGGGTTATTGAGTCAAAACTCGATGTTTTTTGTATTGGTTCATTTTGTCACTTAATGTGTAAACAGGTCATGAGAACCCCATTTGCGCTTTTAAAAAGTGACGGTTAATGAATATTAAATTAATTGTAGTGTATGTGATGTATTTAAACAGTTTGAACATGTGTATCATGTATGAGTCAAATTGACACTTAGGAAGACTATGGGATAAATGGTTTCAGCTACTGTTGCAGCTTCTGCTTCCTGTTTCTTTGTTACTGAGCGTCGCGTAGTGTTTTTGGACGCCGCACAGTATAAGTGGAATAAGGACCTGATTTAAAAAAAATTGTGTGTCATTTTATTAAAAGGGTTCGGGTCGTTTCAAGTTGGTATCGGAGCATGGTCTAAGGGATCTAGGTGACTTCGAGATAGGTGCCTAGACTTAGACTAGTTTGTATATATGTTGTATGTGGGACTTGAGACGACCCGTCCTAATCCATAAAGACGAATACAATAACATATGATTACATGGTGAAGTATTTGACCTCTAAATGATACATTTTACAAACATTGCATTCATTTTTAAAAGACATACTTTCATTACATCAAAAGTTAACAGGCATGCATACCGTTTCATATTATATCAACTATCAATGAATTAATAATAATTTTGTTGAACTTAACGATTTGAATGCAACGTCTTTTAAAATATGCCCTGAATGACTCCAAGTAATATCTTTAAAATGAGCAAATGCACATCGGAAGATTTTCTTAATACCTGAGAATAAACATGCTTTAAAGTGTCAACCAAAAGGTTGGTGAGTTCATTAGTTTATTATAATTAATCATTTCCAATAATATATAGACCACAAGATACTCATATTTCGAAAACAATCTGTGCAGGTCTGCTTACTGCTGTAAAAATCATTCATATGAAGAACACCGGATGGGAATACGGAAAGTGCAAAACAATCTCACCAACGGTAGCTAATGCATCGTGCAATGCAAAAATTTCTCATCGAGGGTAGCTAATGCTAAACAATCTCACCAATGGTAGTTAATGCATCGTGCAATGTAAAAATTTCTCACCTAGGGTAGCTAATGCTATCTTTATAGAAATCGAATCACTGAATCCAAATAATTCTATCATAGAATGTAGTTATTAGTACTTGTGTCTATTTCGTCAAACATTTATAAAAGCAGTTCATATATTCTCAGTTCAAAAATATATCTCAAAAGCATTTAATAAAACAGTTATAAAAACAGCGCATGTATTCTCAGTCCCAAAAATGTAAAGAGTTAATGGGGATCAAATGAACTCACAATATTGTATTTCGTAATAATTATGCATATGATGGCATTGAACAAGTGCAAGGTTGGCCTCGAATTCACGAATCTATATTAATTATATATATTTATATGTTGGTCAATAACTGTTTAACAATTTAGGTCAGGTCATAGTGTATCACAATGCTAATGCGCGAGTGAAACAACCCGTCCTAATCCATCCGGACGAAGTCCATATCGATTATAAACGAATCACAATAGTTGGTTACATCGTGAGGCATTTGACCTCTATATGATACGTTTTATAAACATTGCATTCTTTTGAAAAGATATACCATAAATGAATATTTAAAATTCAATGTTTTCGACATCTGATGATTTCTACATATAGACAATCACCGTAAATAACAGTTTACAAGAATACTTCCGTTGACAATGCAGTCAAAATAAATACACGGTGATGATTTTGTGAATGCAATGCTTCCTCAAATAAAACATGTATGACTCCATGCACATAGTTTCTCTAACATATATTCAAACAGCGGAAGACTTCTTGGAACCTGAGAATAAACATGCTTTAAAACGTCAACATAAAGTTGGTGAGATATAGGTTTAATGCTAGTAGCGTTATAAATATAGACCACAAGATTTCATATACATAAACGTTTTAATAAAAATATTCTAAGTGGTTGAGCACTTGATAACCATACTTAACATTTAATCAACGTCGCATATTCCCTTTATTATGAAATCTCACTACACCGTACCAAGTGTAGTCACCGAAATGAAGTACTGTGCAACCGTTGAATACTGGTCGTCCAGTCCGGTTGGGGTTGTCAGGCCCGATAGATCTATCAACAGGATTCACGTTTACAATACCTCATGTAAATAGTAGTTACCAAGTTACAGGGAAGTATGCTAGTGGTACAACTCAACGTAGAATATATATTTTTAATCACTTGTGTCCATAACGTAAATCATAAAATGCATGTATTCTCATCCCGAAATATTTAGAGTTTAAAAGTGGGACTATATACTCACTTTTGCTTTGAAGATATTTAACACAACTTGGTCTCCGATAGATATCACGAACCTAACCATATATATAATATATTAACATATTTTCTTTTCAAATAATCGTTACATATATACTTATAATACTTTTAATATCTATTAGTCCTTAGTTAGCAGTCCGATGTTAGTGGTCCATAATTAGTTGCTCAATAAATAAATAAAGACCCCATCGTATTTGTATTGATCAGAATTAATCTCGACCCATGGCACCATGTTGTCAAATGACGTGTTGCGTACATAAAGTACCGTGTTGTCAAATGACGTGTTGCGTACAATCATGAGGTCTTATAATTAATCTTCTCGTGTTGTTTACGGGTGGTCCTGAAATATATAAAATCAAATCATAAGTAAATATATATAAAATATCATATTAATTAGCAAAGATATGATTAGTTTAGTTTTACTCCAATTAATTTCGTAGCTAAACTAGCTTTGGATACCAAATTTTGTTTTAGCCGTAGTTTCTTCAATATAACTCCGTTTTTGTTGGTTCAACTTGCCACTTCCTTGGATCGAGTCATTATTTATGAATATGAACTGTAAATACCTTAGTTTGCATTCAAAATCACAGGTTATTGGTCAAACTTTGGTGAATCTTATGAAAGTGATCATTTCCGTTGTAAAATCAACATCTAGATGATCTTTTTTACAAAAATACTTACACCATGAGATTTTTATATATTAACATATTCATAAGAAATATCATTTTTCTAGAATATAAACTTCCAATTCCAAGTTTAAGATGGTTTTTAATTATCCAACCCAAAACAGCCCCCGGTTGCACTCCAACGATGTAGATTCAGTTTTAAGGTGTTCTTTGTAAAATCAAGTTGTATCTTGTTAAGTTAGAATATCATTATGATATATTACAGGTCTTGAAGTGTTTTAAAAGTCAAGTTAGAAGGATCTATTTAGTTTGCGAACAAGTTTGAAATCATTCAAACTATGTTCTTATTGTTATAATTTATAACTCAAAATAAGATAGCTTTATGAATATGAATCGAATAAGATTATGAATAAGATTACTACCTCAAGTTACTTGGATAAATCTACTGGAAAGGAAGTATAATTCTTGATCTTCAAAGAGTTTTTGAAATGGGTTCAAAAGATTGAAAGTATAAACTTGAAATGGATGATCTTCATGAAGTGTTCTTGTTTGGTTTTTCTTATAATAATTTTAGGCTGTTTTAAGGCTTATAATTGAAGTGTTTTTACTGAATTGAAGTAGTAGAACAAAGGCTTTCAAGTGTGTGTTTTTAGGGAGTAAAATCTTAGATTAAAAATTGAAATGGAAATGATATAGATATAGATATATAAAATGTCATATGTATATAAATATAAAGAGATTCTAAGTTGAAATTTTAGCTAGAAGTTTAATACTAGATGTTAAGAGTTGTTAAACATGTCTCCCCCATGATTAAAAAGGTTGAAAATGATGTTTTACTATTGGTATATACGAATAGTAAATATATCAAGAAGTTGTGTATAATACGGGTATAAATACAAAATTATTTTGTTTATGTGTTTAAAGATGTTTCATGAGTCATATGTAATAACAAGGATGTCATTTTCCATGATAAAAGGTTGAAAATGATGTTTTCCTATTAGTATATTCCAATAGTATATATATATATATATATATATATATATATATATATATATATATATATCGTTTCGAAGTCCTTAAGTTAGTAGTCTCATTTTATGTTTATAATCCATTGTTAATATATTTAATGAGATACTTAATTATCATATATTCAAGTTAGATATAATCCATATATATCCATATATATACATAAGTATATAATTATTACAAGTTATGACGTTCGTGAATCTTCGGACAAATGGATAGTCAATTGTTTGTATAAAACTCATTTCAAAAGTTTTAAAACTTGTCAAAATTCATTGCTTATCATAACGAAATTATTAAATCATATAGAGAATTGGTTTAAAATAAGTTGAAATTTTCCGGGTCGTCACAGTACCTACCCGTTAAAGAAATTTCGTCCCGAAATTTGAATGGGATGGTCATGGCTGACAATAAGTATGTTTTCATGACGTATACGAGTTGGAAATTAGAGTTTTATTATCATCAAGTAGTATTGATAAAGCAATTTGATTTTTGTGAAGAGTACGAGTGAGGCTATCACCAAAGGGTGAAATGGGTAGGTATAGATTCGTCATATCTTTTGACGTAGATAGGATTGATTTCCAAGTTTAAGAGATTTGGAGGAAAATCTTCATAATGAGATTTGATTCTTCGATAATCAAGGAAATTAGAATCCGCTTTAAATGCGATCATCTATTTTGATTGCTCTGTCGGATCTTTTACTATAAATCCACCTCCCTTCATTTCCTTACAACTCATACCTTCTATTCTTCCTCCCTCAATTCATACTTTAAAACATTTATCAGTATGCTTCATCCAGTACTGATCCTGGATATACTCTTAACTTTCATCTCTGTCATTCTTCTTTTTCATCTACCACCGAAGGATTTTATTTATTTCTACTATTACCTTGGGGTTATAGTATTGTTAATTTTCCCGTGCCTTTACGTTGCAATACGTATTGATATACACGGTTTGTAATTTATTTGTTGTTGTCGAGCTTTATATTTTCTTTTATATTTAACAGTTCCATACTTCTGTTTCCTCTTCCCGACTTCGAGTCAAGCGAATAATGGTCCGGAATTCGTAGGTATGGATTTTGAAATAAACATAGTTAATGTTCTAAGAAGGAAATAGTAATTGCACGATCTTGATTTGGTAAGTTACCAGAATGTCCGAAAAGATAGAATTATCAAGGAGATATGTTCTTAATATGTTTGGAGATTGGGTAGAATGTAAGAGTTGTGTAACATGACACATGATGACGTTATGATCTGTGAATCATCACGTTCCATTTAGAAACTCAGCATGAATTACTGTAATATAATCACGTTGATCAAGTGTCATTATATTATACTAATTCATGCTTCAGTTTCCAACACTACTTCAAAACATTCATATTTTAAACTCGAATTTTTCAGAATTTAGAAACTAACATAGTTTCTTTTATGTTGTAACGCAGATATTGTGAAGAGATAAATGATTTTTGATGAGGATAGTTGGGAATATATCTTCAGGAATATCGAAGATATTTATAATGAAAGATACGATGATATCTTAGAATATCTAAGATCAGAGAATGACGCGGAAAATCTGTCTGTGAAGGTTTAGAATAAGAAGTAAGGTTCTTACTAACAGTTTCAGCAGACATTGAATCATTTGAATCCTTTGAAGGTAGATTTCGTCCTTATGATTTGTCCACAGCCTCCTTTATACTTTGCTCAATCCATTTTCCAGTACCAAATTTTTCGTTCGAGCTTTTCCAATCTATTATTCTTTATTGTCAAACTTTTGACCGTAATTGTTGTCTACTGTCTTTACCACTTTATCAGTCTTTTTCCAAAACTTCATAGCACTAATTCGTAGGCTGGAGCGTTTTTCAGAAACTTCACATTTAAAATATGTAATTCTTGGGGATAGACGTTTTATATATATATAACTGCTGAAATAGAAACGCTGCGAGATTTCAAAATACCAATTGTTGATTTCGCCAAAGGGGTAACGAGTTGCCGGTACATCTGCTGATAATGTCGTGGAATATAAAAGGTTCCCCAGTAACCAAAGGGTAATCGTATGTATTACAGGTTACAATAAGGCTACTTCGAATGGAAAGTGGAGGTTGACTTGCTGAAACTGTGATAAAATTTGCTATTTTGGGAAAGGAATCACAAAGTTATTTTTGCTAATAAATGCTAAAAGATTTAACGCGGATACGTGTTAAATTATGTCCTTAGTTTCGAGAGCTTTTCAGATGCAAGACTGCGGGTAATGTGTGGTTGGATCATCATCTCGATTGTCCATTATTTGAAGTGTCTTCAGGAATTTCGAAGGGTTTGATCATAGATTGTAATTGTTAATATACATATGATGTTTTAGGACTTTGAATGATACAAATATTTTTCTGGGTTCCAAGAATTGAATGATGTTCTAGCATAGTTTTGAAGTCAAAGTATAGTTTTGAAAGATGTAAGAGTCCTAAGAGTGATGTCTTCTGTTAAGTCTTGACTTGGATTTCGTTTTGTCGTAATCAAATTTGGATGAGAATGGTTGTTTTGATTTCTATGAAAGAATGTATATTATTTTGAAGGTAGTGAGTATAGTTGATGATTGTTGAATTAGAGTCGAAGAATATAATCATATTAATTGTGAATTTATATATCTCTCGGGTATTACCTACCCGTTAAAAAAATTTCACAAGTAATGTTTTGTACCAGAGAATTTTATTACAATCTTTATGAAAATATATGTACATATATATTTTCTTCAGATGTAATCATGAATTTAATAAGTCAATATAATATTAGACTCATTTGATTTTCGGTTTGAGCTAGAATAAGTAATCTCTAAAATGATTAGGAACCACATATTCTTCACAGAATATTAATGAAGTTATGGATCAATACTTCATTATTTATTCTTATATATATTTCCTTAGTGAATCATGCTGATACTCATTGAACTCTTGCTAACTTCGCAAGATATGAATGTTGTTTCCCAGTAAGCTTCGAGTACATTGAAGATGAAAGTGTAAAATCAAACATATTATTGAATAATACACTTGGTTTATTATAAAACGGAATTCATTGAATTGAAACAGAGATTGTAGTTAACGATGATTAAGTTGCTGACGAAGGACGTACATCATTGCATATTTGTAGTATGAATTTAAACGAGTAGTATCTACCCTTTTTCAATTCATACTTAATAGCTTAGTACGAAAAGATTTATTTTGGTTTTCGAATTCATATATATAAAATATTTATATAAATTCTTCAGAAGAATGAGTTAATACTTCATAACTCGTTGATGCAATATACGCGTTATTGATGATGTCCACGGTGATTCTTGAACTGGTGGAGCTTGTGATGTTAAATGTGCTGACGATTCTAACGATGTTGACAGCACTGACTGTGTTGGTGAGGCTAAGGGTACTGCTGATGCTGTTGGTAAAACAAGTCTAGCTTGTACCTTACGCATCATTCTTGTCGGGGTTTCTACTCTTCCTTTTATCATTTCTATCCACTCATCTGATTTATGGTTAAGGCAGAAATAGGCAATCTCTATGTCTTTATAGATTACATAATCACCATAGAATGTTTCTCCGATGAAGTTATGAATCAATACTTCATCGTTTGTTGTTGTTGGTACTTCTTGGTATCTATGATGCGTGTGACGTTGATATCTGAGGTACGGATGGTGATATTGTGGCGTGTGATGCGGATGTGATTGTTGGTGGTGGTAATGATCCTGTTGATGTTGATGATGGTGATAATGTTGATGCTGGTGATGCTGCTGGTGCTTAGGGTATTGAGGCTTGCGATGTTGATGTTATTGACGGTATTGGTTATGCTGCTGATGCTGCTGATGGTGTTTGTAACCTTCGTACCGTATTCTCCAAAGCCACTACCCAAGCGCAAAGCTCGTGAACTTCTTCTATTACACCGGGGTGATTGTCGGTTCGGACGAGCAGATAAATAAAATCTAGAATTTGATGTAGTATATAATCGTAATGAGATACTCTGGAAATGAGAGAGAAAATGGTTTCTCGAACAGGTTCGCCGGTAAGTGCTTCAGGTTCATCGTCAAGAGGGCATTTTGGTAGATGGAAAGGATCACCTTCCTCTTGTCTCCAATGATTGAGGAGGCTACGAACCCATCCCCAATCCATCCAAAATAGATGATGACTGATTGGTTGATCAATTCCGATCACACTGCTTTCGGAGCTTGAGTGGAATTCCATATCAGAATCCGAGGGACTTGAACTAGTGATGAGTTCCATTTCGTATGATTGAATAAAGGATTTTTCGATATGAAATGATTTTCCGGCTATCGGGTGGTATTATAATTATATAGAATATCCATATATAAAGAACAAAAGATCTCGTAGATTACGGTGGGATTTACGGAATATGTCAGACAAAGTTTACAGTAACAGATACGTGTAGATATGAATTAGCAAATACGCTAAGATATGAATTTTGTCTATACACCATTCATGCAATGAATGCAGTAAGACGCATTTAGACTTAAGATGATAAGCAGGTAATTTCCTACGGATGATAAGTAGATGATTTTCGACACAAAATGATAAGCAAAATTTTGACATGCAGACACGGTCGAAGTCCAGACTCACTAATGCAACTTAACGACTTATCAGTTAGACACACTAATGCAGACCTGGTTCGCTAAGACCACCGCTCTGATACCAACTGAAACAACCCATCCTAATCCATCCGAACGAAGTCCATATCGATTATAAACGAATCACAATAGTTGGTTACATCGCGAGGCATTTGACCTCTATATGATACGTTTTATAAACATTGCATTCTTTTGAAAAGATATACCATAAATGAATATTTAAAATTCAATGTTTTCGACATCTGATGATTTCTACATATAGACAATCATCGTAAATAACAGTTTACAAGAATACTTCCGTTGACAATGCAGTCAAAATAAATACACGGTGATGATTTTGTGAATGCAATGCTTCCTCGAATAAAACATGTATGACTCCATGCACATAGTTTCTCTAACATATATTCAAACAGCGGAAGACTTCTAGGAACCTGAGAATAAACATGCTCTAGAACGTCAACATAAAGTTAGTGAGATATAGGTTTAATGCTAGCAGCGTTATAAATATAGACCACAAGATTTCATATACATAAACGTTTTAATAAAAATATTCTAAGTGGTTGAGCACTTGATAACCATACTTAACATTTAATCAACGTCGCATATTCCCTTTATTATGAAATCTCACTACACCGTACCAAGTGTAGTCACCGAAACGAAGTACTGTGCAACCATTGAATACTGGTCGTCCAGTCCGGTTGGGGTTGTCAGGCCCGATAGATCTATCAACAGGATTCGCGTTTACAATACCTCATGTAAATAGTAGTTACCAAGTTACAGGGAAGTATGCCAGTGGTACAACTCAACGTAGAATATATATTTTTAATCACTTGTGTCCATAACGTAAATCATAAAATGCATGTATTCTCATCCCGAAATATTTAGAGTTTAAAAGTGGGACTATATACTCACTTTTGCTTTGAAGATATTTAACACGACTTGGTCTCCGATAGATATCACGAACCTAACCATATATATAATATATTAACATATTTTCTTTTCAAATAATCTTTACATATATACTTATAATACTTTTAATATCTATTAGTCCGTAGTTAGCAGTCCGATGTTAGTGGTCCACAATTAGTTACTCAATAAATAAATAAAGACCCCATCGTATTCGTATTGATCAGAATTAATCTCGACCCATGGTACCATGTTGTCAAATGACGTGTTGCGTACATAAAGTACCGTGTTGTCAAATGACGTGTTGCGTACAATCATGAGGTCTTATAATTAATCTTCTCGTGTTGTTTACGGGTGGTCCTGAAATATATAAAATCAAATCATAAGTAAATATATATAAAATATCATATTAATTAGCAAAGATATGATTAGTTTAGTTTTACTCCAATTAATTTCATAGCTAAACTAGCTTTGGATACCAAATTTTGTTTTAGCCGTAGTTTCTTCAATATAACTCTGTTTTTGTTGGTTCAACTTGCCACTTCCTTGGATCGAGTCATTATTTATGAATATGAACTGTAAATACCTTAGTTTGCATTCGAAATCACAGGTTATAGGTCAAACTTTTGTGAATCTTATGAAAGTGATCATTTCCGTTGTAAAAACAACATCTAGATGATCATTTTTACAAAAATACTTACACTTTGAGTTACACCATGAGATTTTTATATATTAACATATTCATAAGAAATATCATTTTTCCAGAATATAAACTTCCAATTCCATGTTTAAGATGGTTTTTAATTATTCAACCCAAAACAGCCCTCGGTTGCACTCCAACGATGTAGATTCAGTTTTAAGGTGTTCTTTGTAAAATCAAGTTGTATCTTGTTAAGTTAGCATATCATTATGATATATTACAGGTCTTGAAGTGTTTTAAAAGTTAATTTAGAAGGATCTATTTAGTTTGCGAACAAGTTTGAAATCATTCAAACTATGTTCTTGTTGTTATAATTTATAACTCAAAATAAGATAGCTTTATGAATATGAATCGAATAAGATTATGAATAAGGTTACTACCTCAAGTTACTTGGATAAAGCTACTAGAAAGGAAGTATAATTCTTGATCTTCAAAGAGTTTTTGAAATGGGTTCAAAAGATTGAAAGTATAAACTTGAAATGGATGATCTTCATGAAGTGTTCTTGTTTGGTTTTTCTTATGATAATTTTAGGTTGTTTTAAGGCTTATAATTGAAGTGTTTTTGCTGAATTGAAGTAGTAGAACAAAGGCTTTCAAGTGTGTGTTTTTAGGGAGTAAAATCTTAGAATAAAAATTGAAATGGAAATGATATAGATATAGATATATAAAATGTCATATGTATATAGATATAAAGAGATTCCAAGTTGAAATTTTAGCTAGAAGTTTAATACTAGATGTTAAGAGTTGTTAAACATGTCTACCCCATGATTAAAAAGGTTGAAAATGATGTTTTACTATTGGTATATACGAATAGTAAATACATCCAGAAGTTGTGTATAATACGGGTATAAATACAAGATTATTTTGTTTATGAGTTTAAAGATGTCTCACGAGTCATATGTAATAACAAGGATGTCATTTTCCATGATAAAAGGTTGAAAATGATGTTTTCCTATTAGTATATTCCAATAGTAAATACATCTAGAAACTGTGTATTAATACATCTTAATACAATACATATAT